>NW_009919522.1:0-26160 GCF_000696875.1 Nestor notabilis
CAAACCATTCTATGATTCTATGATTCTAAAATGAGACATAGAATTAGCAAGTAAAACAGAAAAGAAACTAGAACATATTAGACACACACAGCAAAAAGAGAGCATATAGATGTATAAGGCTGAAGAAAGGTAAGTAAATGACAGTGCATAAAAGAGAATTTAATAGTGGGAAGAAAAGGTAAGAGATCTGCAAGAGGTGACTGATAAAACTTTAAAGGATGATGTAAAGTACACAGAAATGCTCAAATTGTTTTTCTTCTGTTCTGTACTCAGAATGAAGCAGGAGGATGTATTCACCTCATGTAAAGTTGCGGATGGAATAGAAAGTTTGCCATATGCGATAAAGGAGGATGTTAGGCAACATCTGCTAAAAATAAACAATGTTCAAATCAGCAGCCTGAATAACACATCCCCCTGAGTGTTAAAAGGACATGCTGAGGAGCTTCCCTGAATTGCTAACATTAATTTTTAAACAAACCTTTGAAAACTGGGGAAATTCCAAAGAAATAAAGGACTGCCAAAGGAGATCCAATATTTAAACAAGGATAAAAGAGATGGGCCACAGACCTCTGGAATGGTTATTTAGCATTCAGTAAAAGGAGTGATTAATTTGGAAATTCATCAACAAAGAATTAGAGGCTAAAAATCTAATTAATGTCAATCAGTTAGTTTAATGGAAGGTTGGTCTTGTAAAACAAACCTATTGTCTTTTTGTGAAGAGATAACAGGTCTGGTTGACAAAAGCAATTGTATGCTATAGTGCACTTGATTTCTCCATGGCATTTGACTTAGTACAACATGACATCTCAATTAAAAAATGATGATGTGGAATTAACAGAGTGTACTTCAGTTGGATTCAATTGCAGTATACTCACAGGTCTCAAATTGGTCTTGATACTGACAACTCCTCATTTAGTGGAGCCATAAGGGATTCATTCTTCATCTGAAGGTATTTTTATCAAAAATATAAGATCTGTGGTAACAGCTGCAGATGAGACAGCTTCTCAAAGGTTAGGGAAGAAAATGTGGTGTCTGAGAAGCAATCTGAATTGCTGCCTACAAGGAGAATCTAACAGAATTAATTTTAATAGAATCAAATGCAAGGCAACACAAGGGGAATTAAGAATGGAGTTTTTTATGTGCCTAATGGGAACTTCAAGACTGTACTTGACTTGCCTACTTAAGAAATTTAGTTTAGATGCCTGCCAAAGATTTTAAAATAAGAGCCTATCTTTCCTACAGAATCACAGAAAAAGAAATATTTACTTCCAGAGTTGGATGCCTGAACTCTATCAGTTGGTCACTGCCATGATAGCCACCCACTTTGGGAACCTCCAGAAGAGCTTTGGTGTAAGCGAGATAAAAAAATCAGAAGAGAATCTGGAAGAAAGCAAAGGATGATAAATGTCCTGAAACTTCTAGAGAAAAGTATTTATGACATTCTTGGAGGGAGGGTGGAAATCAAATCAAGGTTAGGCAAATAGAAATCTCACCTTTTTTTATATCATTTGTGAGACCTCTGACAGAATACCAGCATAGTGTCCACAACTTAAGAAACATGTGGAAATACTGAAAAACATTCAAAGGAGGGTCACAAAAAATTACTCAAGCCTAGAAAACATGATTTATGATGTGAGACTTAGGAAGCAAAACATATTCAGATCATCAAAGAGAATGATATGGGCTGACTTCATCACCACGCACAGGTATTTTCACACATAAAAGCTATCTGATAACAGGATGGAAATAGTTAATCATGCAGACAATGGCATAACTAACTTCCAGTCAATGGATCTCATTAGCAAGTTAAACCTTGAAAGAAGCTTTTGATTACTTTTGCAGCTGGGAAAATCAAATTGAAATATTTTACCAGGGGACTCTGCATTGCTTGAAGTCTTTAGAAGTAAATTATGCTCTTCTTCCAGAATATATTTCTCTTATTGTTTTTCTGGTTTTCCCTCTGCAGTTTCTTGAAGAAATACTCTGCAGTTAACATGCTTTGCTGGACTGGACAAGAAAGATCATGTTTTGACTTTCAGGGGCAGAGAAATTATAAAGTTAAAAAGACTCCAAAACTTATGCCTGCTCCTCTCTCTTCCTTCACAGGTCACAGGAGAACAAGAGTGTCTTGTCTTTCTACTAAAAGAGTCAGAATTACTTCTGTTCTCCATTAAGAAAATAATTTTATCAATATCTCATATTTTAGGGCTTCCAAAATCACCCACTTAGGTCAGAAACTACACTTTCTCCCTCCCATGCAGCTATCTAGACTTAATTCAAAGACTAAAGAGGAAAGAACTCTATTTAGTTTATTCCACACATGAGAGATTAAGCACCAGCAAAAGACAAAACTAGAAAAATGGTGCTATGAACTCTTCATTTTCTGATGGGTTCCTGTAATCATACCTAAATAAATTCCCCATCATTCCAAAGGTATCAAGTATTGGAGGTTTTGTGATCTCTACTGCCCTCTGGCACTTAGAATTTAGTCTCCAGAAGACAAAAAAGGCTTTAATCTGAACAATGGAGTATTTGGGTATAACAAAATATTTTTTTTTCCTATGATTTTTCTAAAGAAAATTAGAACTAAATCTGCTAGTGGTTCCTTTGGGCCTGAAATCCTGTGCAGTACAGCTTATATTTCATAACAAGTGTGACGCTTCCGTGCTTTTTGTATTAAGTTTCAGCATGTCAAAATATAACATGCAGGATAGGCAATGTTTTCCAAGAGGCCTTAGTGGAGATCATAATTGTACCGACAATTCTAAACAGACAATAGTGTCCAAAAAGATAGGATTGTATAAAAGTGAGCACCTTGCGTGGGATTTGAGACATGCAGTATCTGTGCACACCACTTCGGCTATCAGTGATGCAAGGGAATCAGGGAATCACTTTCCCAGAACCACAACTGACCTTGATAACTCATGTTTCCTAAATGCACAAAATTGGTCATTGAGATCCTCTGTAGATGCCTAGATAAAGCTCCTTGAATAGCCTCTGACAGTACCATGTCAGAACTTTAGAGCAGAGGCAAACCCAGGATTTATGCCTGAACTAAAAGATTATTCACCTATTCTATCTCCCAGAATACAAAGAAAAATCAGACTGCATTTTGTTCTCATCTGATTAGTCTTCATTATTCAGGACTAGGCACAATCCTGTGATACATCCCTTAACTTAGCAGACTGGTTTTTTGCAGGCTGTTTAACAACCTGTAGTATCTTTAAAAGCAGTAAAAGAAAAAAAGAAAACACCAAACTGCTAGAAAACGTTAGTCATCACATGCAAAGAAATCTTTCAAAAGCAGCAACACGGAAAATGCGTGCCTTGTTTTCAAGACTAATAAACCATCATTACTAGCGAAGACTAGCACATATAACAAGCAGCGAATGCCTTCTTTTAGTGGCTTCCAGAACCCTCTGCCTACTCAACAGGATGCTAATGTTCTGAGTTACAGGGAGATAACTCTTCATTGTGTTTGCACTAGACAAATATACAGCATCTGCTATTGAAGGTTTCCATTATGACTGAATCTCTCTAAGTCTTAGTCATAGTCCCTGTCATCTGCCCACAATATCACATCACCCATCTGGCACCTTCTAATGTTTTCACCATGCCACAGAGATGTGAATAACATCCTCCGAACTGTGCTGTTATCCCAGTGTTTCAAACACGGACCAAGTTTCAAAGAAAGGAGCTAGCCTATTGCTAAGTACTCATTCCTGGAAACTAGATCACCTAATCTTGAACTCCCTTTTAAATACAAGACATCACCAAGCATAAGGATCCCCAAGAACCTGCCTGGGCTGCAAGGCCCTGCTCTGTGTGTCCCCATGGAATGTTGTGTCAAAAGGAAAACACTCCCAGCTTTTAAACTTGCCAAAATTGTTGCACTAGAATTTAAATGTCATGTACATGTGGGTTTCTTCATATACACCGGAAAATGGCTTTTTTTTTGCCTCTCAACTAAATCATTTCCTTAGGTTCAAAAAAGCATCAGAATGATTTTATCTTTAACACAGTTATAAAATACAGTACAGCTGCCACAACCATTCTTCCCTCTGTAAATGTTTGGATACTCCCCACACACTGTTCCTTCTAGTCAGTAAATGTTTGTATGCCAGGAAAAGACACTTGACTTCCTTATCTGTTTTGTCACCGAGACACCAAGAAGCATAAGGTTTTTTGCAGAAACCCACTCTGCCTTGATCGGGTGGAGAAAGGCAGGGAAGAAGCATGAACTCAGGCAGCAAAACCTTCAAAAGCAAATAAAGCCGTCTGTGTTGTTACTGGGAAGCGTCTATATAGCTGCCAGCCAAATGCTGCTGCAAGAGAAGATTATTTTTAATAATCAGAACTGTTTCTTAGAGAATGTATACTCCCATGATCAAATCTAATGCAACACCATCAGGACTTGGCTCTAGACAACACCCATGACATTTTATAGTACTTATCAGCATCACAGTTAAGTGTTGCTGACAGGGTCTGTGGGAAGCGAGCTGAGCAGTCAAGTTACACTGGAAACTTTTAGACTCCCAGGGACTGTTTTTGATGGGATCTATGTCCATCTCCAGATCACCATGACATCGTCTGCAATGGCTCTAATGCTCTCTCCTGCCATGAGCTGACAGCCTTTACCCATGGGAGAGGGAGGGGGGAGAGCAAAGCAAGAGCAAAGCTAAATCACGGGGACACTTTAAAAACAAAGTTGCTGCACAAAATCCTTACACTTAGCAGGAAACACATGGTGGAAATCTGCAGCTCATATACACTGCAGATTATTAAAGTCCTATTTAACTTGCAAAAAATCCAAAAAAGAAAAAAAAAACCAACAACAAAAAACACCCCAGAACATACAGATGTTTTTGAAAAGTCCAAGACTGCTTCCCATTTCACTGCATATTCTATTTCATCATCCAGAAGTTTTACAATACATTTTGTATTACCTTTTGAGATCAGCAGTTTTTCCGAGCTTAGATCAGTGAGCCACATGTCTGTGGGCTCAGAGCCTTTAACACCTCTGCACGCTTTCCAGTTTGGCTTTCTCCCATGATTGGCCATCATCCAAGAACCCAACTTCCAGCTCGGGGCTGCCCTCCCTTGTTTCCATTCCTCAGTTCTGATTCTGTCCCACGTCAACCGGGTTGGGGAATCAAGCTTTAGAGTAAATATTCAAAAGGGATTTTGTGGTTTCTTTAGAGTTTAATTTAATTTTGTGATTTTCCTAGAGAAAGTATACTCATTTCAGTCTGTTCTGGCAGGACAGATAATTCACTCCAACACCTACGAAAGAACAAGAAGGCTGAGTCTCCAGAATGAATTGAGAGAGCACCAGAGTCACTACGTTATAGGTGAACTTTCAGAGGACTAATGTGCCACCAGTTCCAACACAACACTCTAGACTATTAATTTCCACAGGGCATGACTGAAAGCATCCCACTTCCTCCACTAGCATCAGGATCAGCTCTGTCACGCCTGCAGAGCAGCTCACAGAAGGAGGAGGTTCCCAACAAAGACATCCTGCTATTCTACATAGCACTGACCCTTTCATCTTCCACTCCTACAGAGGTAGACATGACAGATGGCCAGCCTTCTCCATAACCAATTATGTATTTTTTTGCTTGTGACATTACTTCAGACAAAATAACCTTTCTTGTTTTGCCGCATGCCAACTCCAACCCATGCATTAAGACAGTGATTGTCCAAACAGGGAGAAACAACCATATTAGGAATCATTAATGATTAGTGCAATCTACTTGTCTGTTTCCTACTATTACGAGATCAAACAGAAACCTCAGCCTGGATACATTACAGTCTCATTAAGCCTTAAATCCAGAATGGAACAAACCATTGCTCACAAATTCATTTACTCCTGAAATTCAAACCAGTCAGTCAGCACAGGATGGGAAGGACAAGAAAATAACAGGCTTTCATAGTTCGGAAATTACAGACAAATGGGTTTACGGGGCAGAAGATCTGTTTTTAAGACCTAGACTCAACTAAAGCAACTCATGCTAAATACTAGGAAAAGAGGTTTTGATTTTGCCTTTTACAGATGGAACGTACATTTGATGAGGTATACAAGTGAACTAAAATGTGTTATTACAACATTAGGATAAATAAGGCCACTGTCCCCCCAGGTCCTCACCTGCGTACAAGCCAAGCAAACAAGATGGCATTTAGGAAAGAATGCAAACTAAGCAAGTAATTAGGTACACGTTTACTATAAATTACATAGATCAGTATGAAACTGCACAAGATCAGAGAATTTACAAGGATATCTTCAATAGACTACACCCGTTTGGGTTTTGTTAGGAAGATTGTAGAAAATCTAATATTAAGTTCATTAGTATAAAAACATGGATAGATCTGCGAACTCAGACCAGTCGTGGAAGAAAAGCTGCTTAGCACCCATGACAAACAAAAACATTGCAAATATTTCCAAAGCAAACATTACTTCTTTAAATCAAAAGATGAAAACAATTAGGAAGTGCTGCAGGTGAATTAACACTACTTGATTCCACCACTTCGCATTCAGCATTTGGAAGTAAGAATATTCAAAAGTACCACTGCATACGATCAGTAAAAACGAGACATTAAAAACTTCAGAGGCTTCATTTTTAATAAACTGTATGTTTACAGTCATTAATACGTGATGTTCTAAGACACAGTTGAGTACAAACATGGTAATTTGTCTTTAAAAACTAATTTTCAACTTAATTTTTGTTTAATGAAAAGACATACATATATATATATAATATATACACAATATATATAATGTATAAAGTCTGCTTCAAAATAACGTTAGCCAGTAAAGGATATGTATTAAAAACAGCAAATTCTAGTCTGATTTGCATTTTTATAAGCATTCGGAATATCTATCTTTATAAAAACAGACTTAAACATGTAACATATTATAATGCATATGGGAAGCATCTAAAAATACTTCCTTTACATCCACGCTGAGTTCAAGACTTGGGATTGCGAGCCTTATGTACATGCAACTCATCAGCTGCTGCAGGGAACTGCAGCATCCTGAACCTAGAACCTCAAACCTGCCAGGTGACCAAAGGTAAACAAGATTTCAACCCAGATCCACCTGCGCAAAACCCTACCCATGTGATACTTAAAGTTTATAGGGACTCCAACAGCACGAATCCAATTGCTTACTCATAATCTAGGGGGGGGACTACATGTTTAAAAATATATGCATTTGTGAATTCATACTTGTATTCTAAAAACACTATTTTACCTCCAGAAATAATTTCAGATGTACAGAGCTTCAGTTTCATTCTTACAGGTTAGCATAGATATTGCTTTTCCAACTTCAAAGTGATTTGAGAAGAGACAATTTAAACTCACTGTGGTATCTGCTTTGCTCCTAAGTATCCTATGCTGATTATCCAAAGAAAAAAAAAAAAAAACCACTGAGGATTTTCTCTGTTGTTTTCTTTTTTTCTCCCTTCTGATGCAACACATGGATCTTGAATCATTTTTCAATCAGTCATTTCCTTCCTATAATGTGAACCAAACAATAACTCAAGGGGAACGCCACATGACCACGCAGAATATAAAAAGCTAGACTTTTTGCATGGCAGAAAAGGCATCACACTAATACTGTGTTTCTGCAGAAATGCTCAGTGACACAATCTGTATGTAGCCCTCACTGTTTAAAACTTGCAAGTCCATCCTGTCTCCATGCCTGTGACAGCCCCATACCAGGACACATTACAAGGTCAGAGCTAGTTGGTGTCAGGAAGAAGGATGGCAGCAAGTGAAGCAACGTGGAAAATGAGTTGTAGCTGGATTAGAAATGTCTTCCTACGGTCCTGCTGCATAAGAACCTTCAGAGTAGGAAACAGCTATGCCGTAACTCGGTGTACCTTGGCTGATCAGGTGTGGGGCATTATGGAGAGAAAAGCCTGTCCTGGGAAGAGGCAAAACACAGGTCTAGCTGTAGGAATTATCTTCTGCTTCATACTGTGAATTCTTAAGGTATTTTTTTTTCCTTTAAAGAACGTCTCAGACACATAATCACAATATCCCCGCCGTTTAGGGGTTTTTGCCTTTTTCTTCTTTTAAAGCGTTGCAAAATTTTGTTCTTCGTAAAAGTAGAAAAAAACTTCAAAATACAGGTCCTAAAGGTAAAAATACCCAAAGACAAGCAAAAAAAAATCAAAATGGATTAACTCCAGTTTGTTTCCAACTTCTGAATGCATTGGATTGACAACACCGCTAGAGTCCCGTATGACCCCAGAGATTTAGGGCATGTTGCATCCTTGTATACAAATAGAATTAATTAAAAAAGCTGTACTTCACTAGTACATCAGGAAAGACTTCAGCAGTCACTTATTTCTAATGCCACTTGAATTATTATTCTTCACTCCTGGAATCTGTTTCTCAATCTAATTCACATGTCAACTCAACCAACAGGTCTTTCTAAATAGTCCAGACTTTCACTTATGAGAGTCCTGTATTACACATGATAAAGCAGTTCTGCATATTTATGATGTTAAAGTTACATCAGTAAAAGTGGAATCTGAGTTTTCATTGAAAACTAATACAATATGCACTGCTCTGCCTCAAACACAATTTGCATTATGACCTGACTGCTTGGTGTCTACCTGCTGTTCTAGTATCTCATAAGGGAATGGGAAGCACTCACCAAAATTTGCTATTTAATGAGCACAGAACACAGGTTCCCAGCGATGATTAATATCCAAATTTTCATTACATTCGAGTGCATCATTAAATTCAGAGATTTGTTCTGATCCTCTAGAGAGGAGATCCAAAAGAAAAGTCTGAATCCAGATTTCCTTCCTTCAATCCCACCTCTGGGAAGTATTACCAAGGAAAGTACAAATAGACTGCAAGCTACCAGAAAAGTCATTGCAAAAGAATTGCCTATTTTAAGACACATGCTCCAACTGTAAATCAATCAGAACAACACATACATTATTTAGCTAACCAAAATGCCCCATGCAGTATTATAATAAAACACAATAATCAAATGAAAAACAAACAAACTCAGAAATGGAATTCTGGATTCTCTGTGTCTAAACAGGCACTGAAAGTTTTTTAAATGAATAAGAGGAAAGAAATGGAGAATATTGCAAATGAAGACTTGAAATGAAAAATCTACAAAGAATTACACATGGGCACACACAAAAAAATTGTGAAGGCTTTGCACATGCCTTCTTTAGTTTTAAAGGCAGTTTAGTTAATAGCAAGAGATTTTATATTTTCCAGAGAGGCTTTAAAAGTAATTATTGTCCGTATGTTCTTTGTCCATAAGTCTTAACCGGCAGCCTGCACAATTTCATTTTCTTCCCTTATTTCAGCAATAAATTTCCTTAAAGAAACTCTTGTGCCCTGACAGCAAAAGCAGTATTCATAAATAAAAGAAAAAAAGAAGACAAAATGGGGAAGAAAAAAAAAAAAAAAGGATAAAATAAAACCAAAAAAGTTTTTACTCATTTCAATAAGCCTAAGTAATAGAAGAACTGCTGAGACCAAGGCAAAACCCCGGAATTTTTAAAGGTTCTCAAATATGACAATAGAGGAGACAGATCTCTGGGCTCAAGCCCACATTCTGAACGTTCCCTAAGCCCTTAAACACTACTTCTTTAAGAACACAGTATCAGGTCCATGTATTTTAGCAATAAGAAAGGATATTCACAAGCCAGAATATATCAAGTTCTGAATGCACAGCAAGTTAATCTGTGGAGCATAAAAGGTTCACCACTTCCTAAAGCACAATAACATTTTTCTTTCCATCCAGCACTGTACAGTCAAATAAAGGGTAGGGAATATTTCACTCTCCTTAGTACTCGCAATGCTGAGTTCCTGGGTTACTGGCTGGCGGTGCTGTGTACCTAAGTCACGCATGGCTTGAAACAAAAGGTACTGTTGGAAAAAATAGTATGGAAAGAAAGAAAGAGGTAGAAATAGTGTTTCTTGCTGTCGCAGGAAAGAGGAAACAGATGATCCCCTGGGTTTCTTTCAGTGTGGGAACATCCTGTAGCTTTAAAACATTTACTTGAAAAATTAGTATTACTTTGCAGATTAGACTCAAATGAAAGTGAATGGCAACATGCCAGAGCACTCAGCGGAGTGCTCTTGTCAATGTAGGGATCCCTCCAATAACCAGGAAAAATCTTCAACTACATTAAGAAGCGTAAGATTAACAGCTTGCGTCCTCCACCCTGCTCCGGGATCTCACTTTTATAGCCTGGAAGTTATCAGCAACAGTCCCTAACTCTACTACATACAGGAACAGGGACACCCCCTTATACCACTTCCAGACAAATAGATAACAGAAATTAAAGTAAAACTCTGAGCTGATGGAGGAAAATTCACATCTTCAAAGCCCATCATCTTCTCTAGTTGCTTCAGTGGGCAACAGCAATGGAGGCTGTACCCTGCCTCTGCTAGAGGTAGTCCTTCCAAACAGCGTTGAGGTGAGAAACTGTTGCTACCATGACTTTTGGTGAACCATTTCTGCAGATAGAGGGTAGCCTTTCCTCCCAACACTATGATTGTCTCGTATTTCAAAACCACTAGCTGTTTCTTAAACATTTATCTTTCAGATACCTTAAGACATTTCAAAAACAGGCAAGGGAGTTCTCATTTATTACCAACCTTCAAAATAACTTTCAGGGATAAACGTATCCGATACATAACAAATCCTGGAGTGCCTCGTGAGTATGTAAGCCTGATTTCCACTTCTCTATCAATTCCCTTATCGCTTCATATATGCTCTTCTATGGCTTATATGGACAGACTAAAATCAGTCTGTCTTCACCTAACATGTAGGTGAAATATTGCCATTGTCTCTTCAAAAAAAACCCCAAAAACCAAAAAACAAAACCAAACAAATAAAAAAAACCCTCCCAAAATCCAGTTTCATTCAAAATCAAATGTCTGGAGCCACATCCTGAAATCCTTGTTTAGAGCAGTGTTCTAAGCAACAAAGGTGGAAGGATGCAAATATCCAAGGGTTCTTACTTATGAGTATTTTTCAATGACTTGGCCTTTTATAATGTACCTTTATTACAAGAAACAGTACTAAAATAACAAAATGCTAAAACATATGCATATGTATAACTTCAATACCCAACCCCACAGGTGTGTCAGCAATAATCCCTCACCTCAGTTTACACAGCTGCTGGTGGTGAAATTGCCCAATGCAAAGATCTCAGGAGGCTGCACTACATAAGCTCCAAAAGTCACTTCCAGCCAACATGCCTGTGATTCTATGATCTTCCTTCTGCAGCTCATTCAACCCTTCCTGTGAGTTTTAAACTGTGGTTAATGAAGTCTCAGAGACTAGACCACACACAAACAAGTCCGTTTCCACTCCTTACAAAGAGAATTCACGTTCATCTGATGTCAAGAGACTTGCACTATCTCTGTGCCGTGCCATCTCTCCTTAAAACACCATCACTAGACCAGGGGCAGCTTGGAGATGTCCTCAGAGATGCCTTTAAGCTCAGCTTCATCCTGACACCTGCTGTCTCCTCTACACTCTGTAGCACATGGACATGTAAGTCTCTCTCATATGGTAGGAGGTCCAGGTTCCCAAGATCCGCAAGCTAAAGATGTAATAACAGTAAGTATCATACTTCTTCCAAGGAAAGACAATAATAAGAAGAGAAACTCGAGCCTTGTACGTGCATTTCTGGCACTGAATAGAGGAAGAAATTCAGCAATTGTATGTGCAGTTCTGGCACTGAATAGAGGAAGAAATTCAGCAGCATAAAGGACCCTTGGGAAGGCTTCTTTCCTTCCTCATCAGCTCTTTATTTACATCAGCTCCACAATTTAGCCATGTAACACTGTTATCCTCTGGTGACTTCCCATTCTTGGAGCTGAGGGTTCATTCTAGGCACTATTTTCAAAGGTAGGAATCCTGCTTCTGGCTTGCTCTGCCAGGACGACACCAGGTATCATGCAAGTGGCCAACTGCAGCTGCAATCCTGACTTGGGGTAGATCTTCCCCATCAGAGGGGTTTTCAAAAAGCATCTGGTACATGAAGTGTGGTTAGCCGCTTTTAGACATCCATAGAACTCTATATCCTCACTCGAAATAAAACCAAGACTAAGGAAAAAAATCTTTAGTACTATCACCCCTGTAGGAAGGACCTGCTACAGACATATGGGTCATTTGTTCAAATAATCTATGGCTTGAAGAATGGCTTAAAAGTTCAAAAGCCTGAGGAGTATCGCAAGAATGAATTTTACTTTCCAGGAAAGACATCAAAACCAGACATTTCTGTGGCAGACATAGCAGCATATCCTTTCTGATCCCTTTGAGTATAATTTTCTGCTCTTTGGATTTGAAATCTTGGAGCAGTGAAACAAGCTCTCATTTTTTAATTAAGTTTCCCATAGGCAAGGTTGAAGAAGGAATATCAGCGAGTGCCTCTGAAGTGTGAGCTAGCACAAAGCACCATTAATAGGCCCACTGACCCAACACTCACAGGCTTTATCATTGCTAAAAATATTCCCCGTCAATACAGACAGCAACAAATAAGAGGTTTTGAAGTTCTTAGTAGTGGTATGTTATCAGGGAATATACAATCAACTGCTCTGTCTAAAGGTTGACTATAATTACTCTTCAAAGTGCATTTATGTATTCTACTTTCTTGCTTGCTGTACCAGGGCACATACTGCATATTCTAACAGGATGAATGTTTCACAGCTGCTGCTGCTTATTCAAACTCTATTTGAGCTGAGGTTTTCTAAGATAGAAATGGTCTTTATCAAAGGTGTGCTTACTGAGAGGAAATAGGTGCCATGAAGGCAAAACTGTCTCCCCTTACAGGAGAGAAACTCAAATAGGGTAACAGGATGTGTATCAGACAACCACCTGTGGGAGACTTCATGAAAAGTGCAATTCCTTTTGATAGTGGATATATTCTTGCCAGTTAGAGTTTACAAACTGGCAAAGACTGGACAGAGACTTAAGGATGGCTTTTAAGGAATGAAAGGTTAATCACACTTGCACCAATTCCTTCCTGTATCCTGCTGTTTTTGAAAGAACTACTCATAGGTAATACGCTGAAAATTAAGCATCAGTGAATTTGAGTCCAAGCACTTAAAATTTCCTTATTGCATGAAGATTTTGTAGTCCAAACTATTCATGTGGCAATTAGAAAATAATAACTACATTGCCTGCCACTCTGGAAGGGGACAAACCTTGTCCTTTGCTTGATGCTCATTTTCAATTTATATGTACCAGAATAACTTCTTCACTTGTTCCTTACTTACAGTTAGAAACAGTTTGGCCCATACATCCAACATTTTCCAAAGTACTAAAACACTCACACTGTTTTGGTTTGGTTTTTTTATCATTTTGTCCTCTAGTTAAAAAAAGGAAAACACAACAGAATTAATTACATTAATTCTGTCCTTGATTGTGTGGTTAAAGTATGTTGCCCACAGTTGAAACCTGCTGGACTCTCACTGTTTTTAAATCAATGGATTCAGTAAAGATGAAGCCACACTGTTTTTCCATCAAGAAGTCACCATGATATCCAGATGCAAAACAGTGACCCTCAGCAGAGACATCAAAGATAATGACAGTAATTAATCTTGTATCACTTTGGTTTTCTTTTCATTGAAATGTTCAGCTAAGAAATTCACGTCTCTCTACCTCTCTATGTAGTTACATACACACATGCATACAAAAAGACCACGTTTGAATAAAGGAATAGATCACTATTAATCAGATTCCCTGGAAGTAAGGAAAGGATAGTGCTAATAGAAGCTTTACCTTTTTCTTTTATTTTTTTTTTTTGCTTTGAATATAGATTAAAACAACAGCAGAGAAACTACATCAATATAATGATATGCTGAAGGTTTGAATGCTAAACTTCAGGAACATGCTTGCAATACACACACATAGATAAATTTTAAAATATGTAAATATGCACCTTTTAATGCTTGAACTCCAAAGTTATAGATCATGACTTCATTAATACAATATTTTAGTAAAATCAAGCTGCCAAGAAAGCCTGCCAGCTGGTAGAGCTCACCTCTACCCTTTTTAAGGTTTCTAGTTTGCTCCAGGAAAGCCTTGAATGCGTGCCTCCGTTATTCGGGCACAGAAGAAATCCCTTTGCCCTGAAGGTTATCAGCACGCCACTCAGACTATTATATGTACTAAAGTCTGAAAAGGAAAATACATTTCTTGAGTTCCTCCTCTAAGCACATTTCAAATGATGAAGTGTAGCAACAGTAAGTGAATATTTCAATGACAACCAATTTAAAAATGAGGACTTCCTCTGCTCTGTACAGAACAGAAAGTGTTTAATAGGAGTACTTAGGTAATAAATTTTTTCAGGTGGGCTGAACATTTTCATTAGCAATTAAGTAATTTTACACCCTAAGGATAACAATGAAATTATTAAACTGTCAGAAACTGAACATACAGAGTCTGTAAAATATACAATTTATAGAATTGTTTTACACATGGTTGAATTTTAAAACAAACCATGATAACTTGTCCATGTAAAGATGCAGATTTTACCATATTTTCAGTAGTATAAATATACCAATATGCCTGTATCAGTCAAGAGTTATTCCACAGTAATATCTTCTGCAATTAATCAAACAATATGTAATTATACCCCACCATGAAAATATAACAGGTTATTTAAATCATCCAAGGGAAGGCTGTAATTTTAATAACTGTTGATTAAACTCCATTTTTCAGCAAAGTTAAAGTGTATATTATGCTTTCTACTTTCCTGCTCATATTTCTTAATGTGTTAATTCTCTTTTTTCTGAAATCAGTTCAGGTACTCCTGTTGCCAATCTGCTCAACAAGCAGATGGAGATGGCATGCTAAGCTGTTTCTTTCATAAGAAAAGGAAGTCTTTCTGCCCAGACAGCCAGGAATTTGTCGGAGAGGACTGCAGCATCCATGTCTTTCGGATACTTCTTGGAAGGAAAAATCTAGCAACTCACCAAACAAGGCAGGAAGTGGTGGCAGCAATATCAAAAAGACTACAGTCATGGTTCTCATCACCTACCTAGCAAGACCTCTGAGCATACAATATACAATCAGCAAATCTTTCCTTACTCCTGAAATGTCCTGCATGGACTAAGCAGTGGGAGTGAACCAGACGTGAGCATCATATTTTGAAGAGATTCATTTGATCTGCTACTGATTTTCTCACCCCGTGACTGAGTCATTCTCCATTGTATCCCTCCTACCTTCTTTACTGCTTCTTGCTCAACAAAGCACCAAGCTGAACTTCACCAATTCCACTTTCCCAGAATTGTTCATGTTCTATTTTTGTTTCCTTCTTTCCCCTAAATGTACCTTAGGTCATCATCTCCAAAAAAAAAAAAAGAGAACTAGAGAGCTAGTACCTACTGACTCTTCCTTTCCCAATGGGACTCTTATGATTCAGATCCATCCCACTTAACATTCAACTTGCAGAAATCAGTGGACAGAAAAAAGGCAACTGCTATGATCAGGTCACCACTCCTATGTTCCCAATCAGCCTCTGGAGGCCTCTACTCATCTCCATTAGCTGTACGTATAACCTCAGGCAACTACCTACCTAATTTAGGCATTTAAGTTAATAGCAACGTCTGAAGCTTGAAGTAACTTGATGAATTTAGAGGAGAACTCTCCCTTTAAAAAAGGAAAACCCACATGGAATGGAGAAAAGGGAAATGGATTTAATTACAACTCTGTTCATCAAAGCTTAAGTATCTGTATTTTCCTTGCTTTCCTCTTTGTTTCTAGTACCACTGCTAAACATTTTGGATAGTTTCTGCTGGGCAGAACAAATGGATTCAAGCCTTCACTAATAAATTCCCAAACTCCAAATTACTCTTTGATTCTAAGAAAAGTAGCAAAAGGGGCAATTTAAAATTTATAACTTTCTTAATATTGTGTATAGTCTTCATGAAAAAATACAGACAATCCTAAAAAGCAGTTAACTAACTGTGGTCTATTTGCCATACACAGTAAAGGCACTTCCAAAGAGTGATTATTTCTGTTTAGCTCCAGCTGTCTGTAGCTTGTGGGGCTTTTCTGACACACGCAAAGAGGAATTCAGCCAGAAACCTGAAACCTGTTACACTTAGGAACACATTTATGTGTAAGTAACTAGGTGACTGATGACTTCATAGGAAGCTTCCAAACCTATTCAAAATTTGGGAAAACAGCTGGAAGGGTATTTTTACTTCCTGTGTAATCTCTATACCACAGGAAAAAAAGAAGGAAAAAATAATTAAGACAAAACCAGGCACACACCCCCACCCCCAAGAGATCCTGTACATTTTATAGTCTCCCAGAGTACCACATACATAAAGTCTTGTATACTATAGTGCTAAGACCTATACGATGTCTTCCTGTAGCTTTAAGGAAATGCATTCAAAAGCACATTTCTGAAACGAAGAAGATGGACAGCAACAGCAGCTTTGGGTGGCTGAGATCCTACAACTGCTGGAAGTTGTCATGCACATGTAATCTCAAGGCAGGATTCTTCCTGCCACTCCGGGGGATGCTGGCAGTCTCTGGCTGCCAATATACTGTCAGGCAGAACATAGAGTGTTACAAGAAAGAACAGAAAAACAGTTAAAAATGCCTGTTCAAACCTTATTTCCCTTCATTCCCCAGGACACACAAACAGAGTCAGAGTTTGCTAGAATACACGGACAATCATTGCAATTTCCTCAGAGGCTGGCACGGTTCAGTTCTTCCAGCATTCCCCATCCCTACTCTGCTGGCATGCTGCTTCTTCCTTCTGACACTAAGGCTGATGGAGCAGCCAGAGTAGGAGCTGGCCGGAGCATTTTGCTCAAGTACAGCTACACAAGAGAGCAGTAACTCTTCTCTTGACCACACACCTTTCTAAAAGCCACCCAGTCTTGACTAGAGGATTCTATCACTTATTCTGATTGGTTTGTTGCTGCATATAACTATGCTTCTAATTAAAAATGTGTGTCTGACTTCTAACTTGAATTTGTCTTGTTTCAATTCCAGCCATTGCTTCGATCAATTCCTTTTCTTGTTAAGAGTTGAGAACTCTCCAGTACTTGCTATTTCCTCTGTTTCAGAGTACAATGAATTTCTTTTAAGTGGTATACGTGCCGGAAACGCACACATACAAACACACAGGGTATCACATCACCATTATCTGTGATCAGCATCTCTAAAAAGTCTCAAAAACGTGCATGTAGCAGTCGAAGCGTGTCCAGGATAACAGGGTTAAGTGCTCTCCTTTTATAAAGACTGACTTGCTAATATCGAAAGGTAATTATTTAGCACCTTATCAAAGAGAAGGCACTGGCATAAATTTTTGTCACTCAGAGGGGCAGTATCAGTTACTTGGTGGCCACCTCTTCCCCCTACTACAGTTAGCACATAGCTCCATGTTTGCTATAGCAGTAGGGAAGTCGGGCCTAGCTGTGCTCATGTGGTGATGGGGTCCAACAAGATCATAGCTTGAAGTGATTACAGCTCCACTGCTAATGACTAAATGGATTTCCACTTCATGGCAGAAAAATGAATTTTCTCTATATACCTGGTACACCCTGAAGTCCCATCCTAAACCTCTGACACTGCCAGCAGAAGCCAATTAAAAACCACTCTTTGGTGCTCAGACTGAGTTTTGGTCCTGATCAAGAGGAACACTGAAAAATCTCACAGGAAGGACAGTTAGTCCTTGCTTACAAAGCACTTCACACCTGCACAAAGCCTCTTAGTGCAACTATATGCCCCTAAATACACACAGTTGAGGTGACATACACAAGCTTACAATTTAATGATGATATAAGCCTTAATACATGGTTTAGGTGGCATACACCATTTCTTTTTATTTTGTACGTTAGTATTTTCTGAAGAGAAAAGGAGAAAATATGAAATAGTCTCCTAGGAATTCCTCCCACCTCTTTTCCCCCTTTCCCCCCCCCCAAAGTTTTCACCTCCTACTATCCTCTCCTCTTCCTCAGACGTAGAGTACATCTGATAAAAGATAAGCAGGGATGAGGGGACAAAGCTTCCTCCTTTTCTCTTCCTGACAGGTCTGATACAAAGACTTGTTCTTGCAACGGGCTCCTCAACAAGAAAAGGACCTTCTGCTGTACAGGAAGGTCACGGACAGAGTTTTACTACTACAAAATCAAATAAAATCCCTTTTCTTAAAAGAGTCTTAAATTATGCTTGGCGATGCATGGAATCCTTCAGAAATTTCTAGTAAATTTGATCCATGGTTACCCTATTAGAAACTATCAAGAAATTTATTTATTCTTAGAAATGCTGATCTCCTTTTATTAATATTTCTGCTTGTATTTTAAAACACAGTGAAAAAAAAAAAAAAGGGGTGGGAGAAGATGGTGGGAAATCTCTTCTCCAGTGAAAGAACATAAGAGATGTCTCCCTATACCTGGAAAGGCAGAAGCAAGAGGCACAAACAGTGAGGAAAGGACTACAAAACATCACTGCTCAAATCACAGACAGGGAGGATCTATTACAGGCACAAGAGGTAGTGAGATAAACTACGACCCAGATGACTAAGCTGCTCCTAACCATAAGAATTAAAGAATAATAATGGTTTAGAGGTAATGTCTATGAAGCATTAAACAGCAGTTTTATTTTAAATGATGCAAATCCATCCCTATGCATAGAGACATAGAGCTGTAATTGAAAAGCCAACAGAAAGTGTTGGCTGCTAGATGGAACGAGTGTGGGAAGCTGCTGCAAACATGCAAAGTCTGTTTTATTCATGTGCACTATCTTTGTTTTTATTCACCAGAGAAGTCAAAGACTGAATTCTGGTTAGTTTCAATTTGGTTTTATACCAGATATGTATAACTAAAAAGAAAAAGAGAAAGGAAAAAGGCCAGATGACAAATGTACACAAAACACATGGCCAAGAATTTTACAAAGGCTTCCTCGCTCTTGGTGAGAATTTTCCCAGGGAAGCTGCTGGAGCGAGGGAGAAAGGCAGGAATGGTTTTGAGGTAAGGAGCCTGCGGAATGCTTTTGAGCTAAGGACCCTCTTCTGTAAAAACAAATGTAGTGATGCCTCAGTTTTGACATCTCCAATGTGAAAACTCATAGGCATAGTAAAAGAAAAAATACAAAAAAAATTATTTGATAATGTTTAGCATCACTTGCCTTTTATTCTTTTTACAGAAAAAATAACACAGATTTCTTCCCCTCGTCTTTCTACTTACTAGTAGATTTGAAGTTGATAATGCTGATAGCCACACAAAGAGAAAGCAGATTAGGAAAAGCTACACAGCAAAAGAATGCTGAAAGGCAGAGGAGGATGTACAGTTTGGCACAATACGTCTTTCTGAGGAGGGAGTCAAACACTATACTCTTAAGCAAAGAACAGGAGAGATGGAGAGATGACCAGGTTGGACAGAGTCTTGGGTGACATGGTTTAGTGTGAGGTGTCCCTACTCATGGTAGGGGGGTTGGAACTATATGATCTGAAGGTGCTTTCCAACCCAAACCATTCTATGATTCTGTGGTGGCAAATCTGAAATAGCAGATTAAAAGCAGTTAGATAAAAGAAACTCCCATTTAAGCAAGTATGGAAAAAAAAAAAAAGAAATAGAAAATCAGAGCAGAGGATAAAGTAAGTAAAGTCCTTCTATATAAATGTGAAATATCTAAAAAAGTAGTAGATCACTTAAATACTGGGGGTGGGGTGGCAGGAGTGGAACACAGAAAAAGACAGAATAGCTAGCAAGGGTACTATCCATCAGGAAATGCTTAAAGCTAAATCCAGTAAATAAGTTAACTGTATGAAGTAACACGTGATCCCTGTGGACTGAAAGTTCAGTCCCCCAGAGGGCTGGGAGTGCAGTCTGCAATATTTAGAACATCATCACCGCGGTGGCCAGCCTGGATGGGAGCAGCAACTCTGATTTGCTTCGTGAACTCAACGACTACACCATCAGGAAACACAGCAGTAATTGGAGATTTCAACGACCCCACGTAGATTGCTTAAACGTTGTATCAGGGCACAATGCCAAGAGCAAATTTTCAGACCCTGCTTCATGAGCAGCCAGCCAGGAAACTAACTCCGAGGGGAAGCAACTTTTCACTGGGTCTCAGCAGGGCTGTCAGTGAGTCACTCTGCAACCGTGATCAGCGCCGATGTAGAGTCAACATCTGTGCATAAGTAAGGAAGCCAAAATATCCACAATGGGAGTGGGTTCAACAGGATTCTTGCACAAAAAGGAGGAAGCTTGGTTGAAAAAAAAAGAAAGCTAAAAGTGATGATATAGGTAAAATATTGGAAATGTCCTTTTAAAGGCATGAAACAATTTCAGTGCCTGCTACCTAAAGTGAATCAAAGGAAAAAAGAGCATGATTAAAAAGAAACATTACTTGAGGAATGAAACACAACTTTAACAAGCTGGATTTTTGTCCAGCTGAAAACAACAGGGGAAAAAAAAATCCTCAGAAGGATAATGTCATAATGCAATAGGCCAAAATAAAAAAACCTTGAAATACAACTTGAAAAAGTTGACACAGTAATAATAAATCTTCCGTCAACTGACTAAAAGATGTGAAGCCTGTAATAGCAATCTACAGAGCCAACACATAAGCAAGGTGAGAAAGGAGCACCCAGAGCCGAGGCCACAGCAGAGAAAGCAAACTGATGTTTGGCATCTTTGTTCACCCCAGAGCTGCTTTGCAAGGTTCCCACGTCAGAGCTCTTCTTTGCTGTTGCTGTATTAAGACATGTCTCATATTAAACTGTCAGTGGAAGTCATTTTACACAAATCAACACTACTCATCTGCCCAAACCAGATGGTATTCATCCAAATGTTCTAAAGGAACACAGGATGAAATCACTAAGCCATTAATTGCAGAGAGTGTTTGTATTAGAGAAATGGACATTGAAAATACGGAATCCAATTTTTGAAAGGTCTCCAAGAGCAATTAGAGAGGTACTTCAGGGCAGTAAAGTTTGATGTCAGCACTACACAAATTAGTAAAAGCTATTCCAGTTCCATAATTTGACACACAGAGAAGTAAGAGATACCAAGTGAGAGTCAACATGGGTTTTGAGAGGGAATGCATGACTCATCAACATCCTCATTTCTGACAGAATCAGTGAATATATAAAAAGGAAAATTCAACCAAATAGCGTACTCTAAAAAATCTTTCAGAAACATCCCACACAAAATGTTCTTCAAAAACACGATATTGCTAGAGGATAAGAAGACAAGTCTTCATTTAGAAGAATTCTAAGGAACAGGAAAAATAACATTTTGTTCATTTTTTCTATTGAAAAAAGTCAAAGGTGTGCCACAAGGTACTTCAATCAGTCCTATTTATCATACGCATAATTATCGAAACAGGGGCAGACAGTGACAAAAGTCTGCCAATAACACTACATCATCAAAAGGAGTAAAACGAAGACAAGGGAATATCAAGTAAGATAGTAAGTATGACAAGTTGTAGATGAACATCATGATACTGACTGGTCATTAAAATGGCAGAAGAAATTCACAGTAGATAAGCTTAAAGGGATGTTCTAACATTACATACAAATGAAGGCTTTTGCACAACCTACTACCATTCTGTAAAGGTACCTGAATGGTACGATACAGAAAACCATGAAAGCATCAATCTGCCATTCAACAGTGATTCACAAATTTCTAAGAAGGTTACAGAGAACAAAACACTATTAGCACTCTATTAGCCCCTTCATGGTGCCCTTACCTTTAACACTGTTCAATGCTGCTCCATTTACCTCAAACAGGACACAAGGGAAGAACAAGAAACAGGTGATTCTGTGAAACTCCACTACAGACTTGTGTCCTTTTCTTACAATTCATAAGTATTTGATATGAGCTACTGGCAGAGACAAAGCACTGTCCAGCTCAGTACTCTCTTGAGACCTACTATGGTCATTCTCATTTTCTAGGTTATAATGTTCAGTAAACTAATTTAAATGTTGTAAAATGTATCATTTTAAGATGGAATCAGTTTATGCTGATGAAGAGGCCTCAATTTGATTAACGTTTTCCTAAACTTTCTAGGTTAAAAAAAAGGAGAGGAAAAAAAAAAAAGAACACACACAATACACCTTCTTTCATGGAAGAATCAACAGTAGACCAAATCACAAATTAAAGCATAAACCTAATCAGATGAGGTGAAAGAAAGCAAACATTAGAGCCATTAAATTTGCATCATCCTTAGCTGTGCAATTATTATCACAGAAAGCTTAGCCTGTTAAATTCAATTCTCACATGGCAAAAGCTTTCCAGGGAGCGATTCTCCTTTTTAATATAACTTCCAAAGGATTTAAACAGAGGTTATGTTATTTGAAGAATCTATTTTTCCCCCTTATCTTCCTCCTAAAGGAGAGGGTGCTCAGAGCTGACTCATAAGGACCCAATGGCTCCTTATCCCAATTCAAAGAACACAGGGCTGAAAATTATGAATGTGCGGTTGAGAAGACCAATATCGGTTTGCACTACATCACTCTGACTCTCACCATACTCAGTGAGTCTACTCCCACCTTCCCTCACTCCTAATCTGGTAAAAGGAAAAAAAAGTCAAGAAAGGAAAGAATGTCAAGAAAGGAAAAAACGTAGAAGATTTTCCTAAAACAATAATCTCTTAAAAAGCTTTCTCTGCACGTCCAAGGTGTTTTGGAGGGTATTTATAGTAGGGGATTTCAAAATCATATCCTCTGAAAGAAAAATCATCTTGATTTACCTTCCCCCTCTCCTGCCCATTCATATTATTATAACTTTCAATCCGTCTAAATGCTACTGTGCAATTCAGAACAAAACTTAAATAATTTTTCAAATTAGAAAAGACTGCTTATCCAGCATGGATGCTACACAAATTGACAATTAAAATCTACCAAAACCATACAATCTTCACTCTGATAAATGCCCTGCATCCAAGCTGTCTAACATCATTTCATAACATCTCTGTTTAAACCTCAACAAAATCTGCAGTTACTAATTTATAGTATTTCAGAATCATGCAAGTCATCTGTTCTCACTCCAGCCACCAACACCTTCTCCTAACATGTATATGGGTAATTAAAGTATTTCAACTTGTTAAATGCTACCAATTTAAGGCATGGAGCGTTTCTTGTCCTTCTTGGCATTGTTTCTATAAGCGACAGTTACACAGAAGACATGTAAGAGATCCACCCTTTTAATGTTTTCATTCACGCAGTGTTTGCTGACAACCTTTTAATTTGAAATATCTTGTTCCTTTTAATTAACGCTCTCTTGGGAAAACATTCCTATTCAAAGTGACAGAATATGTGGATGATGACCTTGCCTCTGCAGTCAGAAGGAAATCCCAAAGCCTGGGAGTGCCTGAAGGCACACAGGAATGATCCATACACACTGCACTTGGCTAAGACACCTTAGGTACTTGGGCTTTCAGTGAGCATCACCCATGCTTGGGTCTGAATTCCTTCCTGTCTCTCTATTACACAGAGAGATGATGGTATTTTTGTACTTCACATGTCCTTAAAACTATTGATTAACAAGGTTTCGTGGTTTCAAAACCTAATATTGATGAAACTAAACAGAAAAGAAAATAAAAGCAATCATCATGCTAATGGCTGAAGCTCTGATCTGAATCTTCAGCATCCAAGGAGAAGAGTGTACTTCACACCTATATTTCTATCAGTTCCCTGGTCCCTCTGCTGCAGTTGCTGCCTACAGGAACATAAATCAGCACAGACTCTGCTGGGGCTTCTGATCATTTTAACAACTTTGCTGTGAGCAATCAGACTAAGATCACCAACACTTCCAACATGCAACTGGTGCTGCGCACTCTTAATTTTTAAGTAGGATGAAATTTATAAACTAAGTTAAAGTTGTTTAAAAAGCATTTTTGGCATGTCAGGATATTAGAAAGCTTTTTGTAAAGAATAGTGATGACTTCTTCCACATAGTTATTTTCTTACTTGCCTCTTGCTATTCTTTGGTGTTCCTTCCCTCTATCCCACCCCTGCAAAAAAAGAGGAATGAACATGCCCATCCAACAGAGCAGTTACTGCCCCCCTTCCTTCTTTAGGGAAAACCACTAGAAAATAGTTTACAGGGAAATCTGTTTAGCTAAGCAGCAAGGACCCAGAGGGGTATTTTTGGTCAAAACAGATAAGATGGGGGATATCAGAAAGAGAAAACAAATGAATAGACATGGCTGGCCTTTCCCTGCAGCCTACTGGCTACAGCTGGGGTCACCTAGGGTTGAGCAGAGCAAACATCAAGCCCTCTTGTAAACTTAACCATTAGATTAAAAGAGCCCTGTACTTCCCATTGATAAGCTAAAAGACTGAACGCCGTGCATCACTCACAGCAGGCTATTTCCTCCAGCTTTCAAATAGTCCCGTGACTCTCTTCCACTTCTCTGCATGCACCTGAGTGTATGGTTAGAGGCCCTGGAGTATTTCAGTATCACTCTCACAGAGGCATGCACAGAAAGCAAGATACTGCTCTTCTCCCTACTCATGAATGCAGTTTACATGAAGTTTACGATTTCCCAAGACACAACCATGGAGGTCACCTCCCTGATCCCCTCAGCCTTTTTACCATCACAATTTTCCACTGTATGCCAGCGTATTTTGTACCCCGTATCCCACTTTTCTAATTTCTAGATAAACAGCATTCCATTAAGCTGAACTTGGTTTTAAAGGACCAACTTATTGCTCTTCTGACAGTCCAGTCCTCATAACTGTCAATTCTTTCTTGTCACTCATAACTGTAATCAGCAATAATTTGTATTTACTGCCAAATTAGTGGTTAAAATGTTGACGAGAAGCGAGGCTCATACTGATGACTGCTAAACTCCAGGCAGTTACAACTAAACACCAATTAAATTTAAAATATCTGTGAATTAACCAGTTTTTAATATATTTAACTTGCACCTTATTGATACTGCATTGTGCTTTACCCCCAACCCCTCAAACAGGGAATGAGTATCAGGAAACATCAATTTTAAAAGACAATGAACTCCCAGAATATGACACAGAAAAGAATCAGTGAAGAGGAATATATCAGTTCAAAAACTCCCAAGTAATTTCTAAAGAAAAAAGTTTAAGCAGAATTTTGGCAAAGATATGGAGAGAAAAAAAAAAAAAAGGTAGAAATTAACAAAAGCGGTTCAACTTCTACATTTCTTCTTGGTTATACCTCTTGTTCCACTGCATAAAGTTGTCATCCTTACCAGATACCAAGAGTTCGAGTTGCTCAGTAACTAAAACACAAAACTTGATCAATAGTGCATTTTCTTTATTTGGCAATTTTTTTTTATGGACATCTCACTATTTAACTTCAAAGATGATAAAAACTTTGGGTAGTTCCCATTGTGAGTACTCACAGGGAAGAACTTGGTAACTAGTAAGTATTGAACACTCACCCTCTGAAAATTAGGTTGTTTACAGTTTATGGAAATACTTCATTAATTTATTTGGCATGTGAACAAATACAGCGACCAACTTAAGGCACAGGATAACAGCTCTGGCGAGTCTTACAAGACTCTGGGTGAGTCATGAGGTGGTTTTACAGTAAAATATGAGAGCACCAGATGCCATTGACCAGATTCTGAGCAGTGGCCCCAGACAGCTGGAGGCAATCGGATCTCTGACCCATTGCCTTTCTGCAAGCAGGTGTCTCGCTGCTATTCATCTGCCTAGGCAGGATTGAGTTAAGCCTGGTTGGGCGAGAAGGACTCCATTCAGCACTGGGACTCTTGCCATTTGCTATCAAATGCAGAAGGAAATAGGAGCCAAGAACCTACTCCAAAGTCACTTTGCCTCCAGTGTGCCTCAAAGTCTTCTGCCCATTACACTAAGTGACAAAACGAGTGATAAGGGATGAAGGTCAACAAAGATCCTTGCTTGTGACAGAGCAAAGAATAGGTCAGGGAGCTGAGAACAAATGGTTTAGGAGACTTTGTTCTAACATGCCAACTCTCACCAACACAGTCACCATGGGATGCATGAAGCCCAAGGCCTTTCAAGCCTACAGTGTTTACCCAGAATAATCTAACCTGTATACAACTGACATTGCCTTTCTCCCACCCCAAGTAAGATCACCCGCTTTCTGCCTAGATGAAAATGCTTTGTGATGGGGGGAAGGGAGAAATAAAAATTTGCTGTGCAAACTGTCAAGATGAGAAAATTCCTG
>NW_009919522.1:26191-69927 GCF_000696875.1 Nestor notabilis
TTTAACCCCTTTTCTGCTGCAGGTCTTCATCTGTGGAACAGATACTCCAGTGATCCAAGGAATACCTCCTTGGAGGCTACCAAGAAGAAGGAAAAAAGAAGGGGATGACACAACTACTACCTCAATAACAAATAGTACTGCATTCCACAAATGTTTGCTCTAAAAAAATCCACAACTGGTACAAACTGCAGGTAAAGCCTATTGTTAGTTTTAGGACCTGACCTGTAATCTGGGCAAGTCACTACAGCCCCACTGCCTCCAGAAGCTTTAGCACTCTTTACACCAATTAAGCCAATTTATTGCCTTGTCCCCAGTAGGCTACATGCCTACATCTGTGCCCTAAAACACAGTTTGTTTCCAAGAAGAGAAGGTGGAGGGACATGCAGTTTAGCTTGCTCCCAAGGGTGACACCACACAGTTCACTTCTGGAGTGACTGTTTTCTGGTAGAGAAATTACTCTGACTTGCTGAAGGGGAAATCCTGCTCACTGCGAACATGGCAGCAGTAACAGCTGCTACTTCCCATAGGAATTTCACAGAGAGGGTGCAAAGGAAAATGAAATACTGAATATGCAGCACTCCATGGAGCAAAACAAAACTTGGAACAATTCCTGTCTGGTCTAGGCACTACCTCAGTATCATCCCAACATTTGTTTTGTTATGTGTAACACAGTAATTCATTTTGTTTCACCAGCTGTGAGAAAGAAGACTAGAGCCTCTTCATAAACACCATTTCCCATTAAGCAGTCAAACTGAACATACAGATCAAAACCAGGACAGAATCATAAAAGAGAAAAGCTTTGACCTTTCGTTCTTTAATTTCTCTCCTAACAAAGCACTATGGCAAAATAACATGTTCAAGGGAACAACCTTCAATGGAACAAATGCAATTTGACTCTCTTTTGTTTTCCATCCCCAGATCTGAATGTTCTTGTGGCAAAGACTGTTTCACAAGCTCGCTGCATGAATTGAGGCAAATCCATTAGCTTCTCACAGGTTTCAGGGTGGCTACTGTACATTCTGATTTTAAGAGCTAATGCTGAATTCCATCCCTTTTCCTTGCATAGTTTCCGGTTAACTCGTATCCATCACACATTCCACAGAGGAATCCAGCTTTAATGGGAAGATACCAAGAGGCAAGAAATCCACCAAATCATACATTGCACAAGTTCTTCTCAGTTTGTAACCTCTTTTTAAAGCTATCAGCAGTTTTTACTCCAGCAGTTTAAGGTGTCTAATTTTGACCCTTAAAACCCTGTCAATCAAGAATATACATATACAAAAGTATAGGTCAAGATAAAGATGACTCAAAATTGTCCAAAACTTTATAAATGCAATAGCAGTAAAAACTGCTGTATGAACTACACTCTTTGAGTAAGACTTCAGTTTCACCCACACCCCAGGATTAATACGTGATTTTTTGCCCTCAAAAACTGTGCTTTGATATTTCAATATACTCACGTAAAAAACAAACAAATAATTCTCTAAGGATCTTGAAGGATCATTTAAAATAAATAATAAAAGACCCACACACAATTCTCCTTTCTCTCCTGGCAAAATTAGTCTTCTTAAAGTTCGTGGCCACAATAATGTTTACCTGTAGTAGACAAATCTTCAAAAGAAAATGCTTCAAACTGTCATTTAGTCTGATTAACACTTTATCGAGAAGAGCCCACCTTACAACCAATTACAGCATATTCTGCCTAATTACCTGGGAGCTGCTCTATAACAAACTACAATTCTATGACTAGAAACAATAGGCTTGGCTTTGGTTCGTAGATTACAGCAGCTGCAGCCAAGAGATGTCATAAATAATGTACCAGCAACTAAATCAAAACCTATCAAGAATTCATACTGCATAACAAAAGCAAGGGAAAAAAGTTAATGTGGCATACCCACTGTTCTTACGCCGAGAGGTTCAGCGCAAACAAGATCGATGCTCCCTTTTTCAAGAGGTAACAAAAACACTTGGGTGTCTAAGTTATTTAGAAAAAACTGAATTTCCCCTGTTAATTATTTCAGCATTTAAGGATTTTCACACTTATTTCTGTATTCAGATAAATAAAGTAACTATTCTAAGCCATTCACCCAAGCACAGTCTGTTTTATGTGTGGAGAGCAACAGAGAGGGATGCCCATTGGACAGATCATCCCACTTCTACAAATGGGATAAAATAACTTTGTGTCACTTCATAGAAGAGAGAGTTCAGCTATCCAGAGTGAGTCCAACAGAAGGTCACTAAGATGCTGACGGAACTGAAGCACACAATGTAAAAGGAATGGCCAAGAGCTGCGTCAGGTTAGTCTGGGAAGTAAAGCTAATGGGGAATTTGATTTCAGTCTTCCAGTATCTAAAAGCAGGTTAGAAATAAGACAGGACCAGCGCATACAGTGAAAGGGCAATAGATGGCAAGCACAGGCTGCAAGATGGGAAATTCCAGCTGACGTAACCGCTTGCAATGAGAGTGGCAAAGCATGGGCAGAGGTTGCCCAGCGAAGCTGTGTGATCTCCAACCTAGATGATTTTCAGAACTGAAAAGAGCAAGGCCATGCATGACCTGATTAACTTCTGCATCAAGCCTTGCTTTCAGCAGGGGTTGTACTCAACCACCAGAGCACCCCTGCAACCAAAACCATTCCCAGAATGTATGGAATATGGAAGAACATTTCGGTAAGGCAGTTATGTAAGTGATCAACCAGGAATCCGAAAATTTATGTCCTATTTGCAGTCCTACCAAACATGCTAAAGAAAAAAGAAATTATAATTATAATAATGTCAATGTGTATCAATTCCCAAGGTGAAATCTAAATAAACAAATAAATAAATAAATAAAATTATAAAACCTTAAACATTTGGAAGTACCAAGACCAAGATATCATGGAAATAAAATATAGTTTGCTACTTAAATATTTACTCACGTTTACTTCTTGAAGTACTTTACAAATGTTAACATGCTTTTTGAGAAGCTAAGTCCTATCATCACTGTGAAGTTCTTGGAAATCCAACCCTGCATTTCACACATCAAGAGATCATTGAATCATCGGGTTGGAAGGGACCTTAAAGATCATCTTGTTCCAACCCGCCTGCCACAGGCAGGGACACCTTCCACTACACCAGGTTGCTCCAAGCCCCAATCCAATCTGGCCTTGAACACTGCCAGGGATGAGGCAGTCACAGCTTCTCTGGGCAACCAGTGCAGGCATATAACTGATATTGAGAAATATTGTACCAGAAGTGTATTTAAGCAAGGAGTTACGGTCTCCTCTAACTGTGACCTGACTACAGTAATGCTGTGATAGGTCATGGTGCTTTATGCAGCGTATTTGTAACATACTTTTCTGATCTTTAAATAATTAACTTTCTTCCCTTCTTTAATTTTATTTAAATGTGCTTCTTGGACACTTTCCACTCTGGAACACTGACAGATTCATATATTCACCTGAGGCCATATCGGAAGGCGAGGCATGAGAGTTTTCACTCTGGGCTTATTCACTTTGCCAGAAAGTGCTGCCCCCTCACAGCATACAGGAGTACCATTTTACTGGTGCATCCTTCCCAGTAGCACAGAGCAGACTGAACTAAGCTGAAAATGACACCAAAATAGTATTGAGGGTTTATGTATTATGCATCTGAAATCATCACACATGCAGAACTCCGCCACATGTATATTTTGTTTCCAGTTATTTGTAAATAAAGCTAAAAAGTACAACATTACTATTTCCCTAGTTTTATGTCAGGCTCAAGACAAAACAAATTAAAACCTACTGAAACTTGAGAGACCACAATTTAGCACAGACACTGTCTAGGGGTTGTGTAAAAGGAGAGAAATCTCAAACTCTAGCCAGTGTATTTCAGAACAGCACAGCTTTCTTTTTAAACTCTATCCCTGCAAGACATTACAGAATTAAGGAGTGGACAGCATATGGTAAGAATTAAGATAAAACAGTGATAAGTCTAAATTCTTGGAAGAGAGTAAATTTTAAAATCATTTTCTGTCCCATGTGTTAACATTTTACGTTGAAGTGTTCAGAACAACCAGCAATCCTAAGGACAGATCAGCGTTACTGAAAACTATCTGAATCATACAGAAAGCACAAGCATACATCCTCTTCCTGCCAGAAAGGAAAGCTTGAAAGCCTGGATATCAAAAGATTGAATGATGCAGATGCTTTTGAGCTGAACTGTTAGTCTTTTTGATATTAAGAAAGCACACTTTACTGTGAATTTACTTTACTTGTTTCCCTTGGCTTTTGCCCAGAGGTGGCTGTATTTCACTGATACTGCAATGTCTTTTTAACAAAGGGGAATAATTTGAACTGCATGCACCCTCTTCAAGAAAAACTATATCCATTTGGCAAAGAAAGTGCTTATCAAGTTTGAAGAAAACAATAAATAAATAAAAATTAACATAGGCAGGTGCTTTCCAACAAATGGGTAACAGGTATCCCCACCAACCCCCCCCCAGGCTGAAATTGCAATTTCTATGCTATGGTAGAAAATACGCACTCAAAGGTCATGGAAATACCTACAGCCTGTCAAAGCAGCTACAAGGGAAAAGTACTGCCATCAGGATGACATCCGCTCTGAAACAGTTTCAAAAGCCAGCCCTGGAACTGACATTATAGGCAAAAATGCAAAAACTTTTGGTATGCTCTTAACACCTCATCCAAAAAGCAGCTTCTCCAATCTGGCCTGGAGAAGTCAGGCCTGCCCAGTCCTATGACAGACCTAGGATAATAGCTAGCAAGAAAAAGCGAGGAGAGAAAACTGGTGAGGAAGTGAACTATCTTTTTTGAAGGTTAGCTCATGAGTGGCCATTTGTTGAAGCAAATTAAGTTGCTATCCCTGCTCTACATGCAATAGGAGGAAGTCATGCCAAAGGGGAAAGAGGGGAAGCAGAAGTGGGAAGGGAAAATACCAAATATCATATGAAAACAAAATCAAGCAAACAAAAAAATCCAAAAGTAACTGGAACAGAGGTTCAGTAGACTAATTATCAGTCATTTGTTCAATGAGAGGTTACGGGGAGAACACAAAAAAACCCGTTTAAATCTTACTGTTAAATTGGTTTAATTCTTGTAAACTACCTACACTCCCAAATTCTTCAGCACATAAGATTATATTTACATTTTAAGAAGTGGCCTGTATGGAGTTCTTAATTGTCCCAATCCCTACCAAATTAAAGCAGAGAAAGCTGCCTAACAATACAAAGTTCATAATAAATAACTTATGTGGGAAGTATTGCCTTTGTTATTTTCACACTGAAAAATATATTCCATACAGCAGGGATAAGGAGAGTATAAAACATTAACACTACATTTTTCTATACCATTCTGCATAATTAACTATGCAGCTGTTCATTCATTCAGTCCCAACAACCAAATTAATTTGCAATCCATCCGCAGGGGACACGTTAGAGCAAACCGCAGACAGTACAGAAGCAAGCAAAGCTGCTCGCATGCCACATACCACACCAGTGACACAAGGTGCCCAGCGCTAAAAGAAGCAACAGGGGGTTGCAAAACAGCATTTTCAAAACAGTGGCTGAGAAAGGCACTTTGTCGTTAGCTGCCTTGATGCCAAACGATGAGTGTGTGTGTCCGGGTAAGTCTGATGGTATGTCAGCGCGCTCTGATGGTTTCCTGTCCTTCTCAGGCTCAAGCCAAAAACTTCAGAAGACAAACATTAAACATCCTTAAAAGTTACAGCTCCTTCTTATTGTCTGTACTGATGCATCATTACAACCCCAGCACTGACGGGGGTCCCACTGCGCTTATACAGTCAGTTCCCCAAATTGCTTATATTCCAAAGAAGCAAATTGGGCAAAGACCAAGTGGAGGAAAGCACAGGAACGTCAGGTTCTTCAAGCAAGGTCACACAGTATGCTGAAGGTGGAACCAGCAACATCATTATTTGCTGAGTGCAATGTCACATCTACTTTACAATATGCTACCCTAAGCCATGACTTCACCCTTTTCAGGTTTTAAAAATATGTTCTATTCAGGTTTTTATACCTCATTCATCATCATAAAATTGTGATGAGCAATGCAACTAGCTGCTTTGATTGTGCTTTCTTATTTATTCCATTTTGCAGAGTGGCAAAAGAAACACTGCTTAATATATATATGGTGTCATTCTATCCGCCCCTAGGTTATGGGGCCCGCACCTTCCTGCTGTGCTGGTCTGCTGACAGTGGAAGTTAATGGATGACAATGCAGCAAAGTATGTCTGATTAGCTAAAAACTGATGGCTCAACTGTTTTTATATGAATTTAGTGCAGAGGAATCATGACACAATAAAAGCTTTGAGACTGCAATTCTGTGATCATATAGCAGTGGATCGTGGGCAGCACCAAGGCAAGCTTCCCTTTCTTATGCTGGGAGGAAGAGCAAAAGCAAGTCCCCCCCCCCAATTACAAACCTCACAGATGACTAATGCATGGAAGTACATTGTTTCTCAACTCCTCACCTTAAACCTGTCTGCTGAGGCTAGCAAGAAAGATGATCATTTCTTGTAGGGAGGTTTATGCAATAAGATACCATTACAGAACTGAGAAAGCACCAGTGAAGCAGCTTCCCTGAACTTCCTACTGCTACTGACCTGGATGAGGTTTGGGTAGAAAGGATTTCTCATTCTGCAACCATCAGTCCCAGCCAAAAGGAATCTACTTATAACAAGAAACCGTGGTAAAATGCCCACACATTCTGTGCCTATAAAAAAAATGTTTATGGTACCAATACCAGGTAAAGCAATCAGAAATTCTATGACTCAGGTTCAAGTTACTCAAACAATAGGACAGGATTCTTAAACGACTTAAAATAAATGCTTATTCTTAGTAAATTGACTCACATCATGGAATACATCCCACAACAATTTAACTCATTTTCCAGGAGGATTAAAGAAAGGAAAAAAGGAATAGCCTACAAAGTAGCAAAACTCCCATGCTCCAAGATATATTTAGCCATGCTGCAACCAGCTCCAATAAACACAAACATAATGCAAGCAAGAGCCTTTTCCTAACGATATCAATCACAGCTTTCCAACTGGAAATCCATATGTTATATATTCTTTGTGTATTCACAAACTAGTATAAAAACACACAAACATTCAAAATTATCATCACTAATCCAAGTTCTTGAAGACTTGGAAGCGTAGTTATGGACACAACTCTCATATGTAAGCAACAGATATTCAGTAAAGATTTTTGGATAGAGTTCTTTGATAGTTTCTACTTGCTTATGGTATTTATTTTTTCTCAGTTCAGACCTTCATCTATACTAGACATGAAAATATTTTTTTAAATGATATTATGGTAATACAGACATAAAGGGACCTCCTTAACCTAAGTCTCATACCCCAGAGAGCCATTTAAAAGACATCTCCTTCAGAGGGGTCTACAGGACACAGTTCAGAGAATGGTTTCCAACATCCATGACCAAAGTTCATTCCTCTACTGAACGGCCAAAAGCTACAGCCAAAGCATGTGAAAGGATGAGTGTAGCAGCAAGGCAACAGCAAGGTTATTGTCAATGTGATGGGTCTTAGGAAAGACTATGGTGGATTGTGTGTCTATTACAGCATATGCTACAGGAGAACACTGCAACATCAGCACCCTTTCAGTCCCTAAACCAATACCACTGCCCATTAAAAACATCAATATCATCTCAAGTATCTTGCACATTCCAAGGCTTGTGAATACATGTTTCTTTCATTTCCTATGTCCTTTACATATTTTTCTTACCTGGCACCCATATTAAAACATTGCTGATAGAAAGTGAATGTAGTGGATTTCAGCCTAACTACAGTTTTACGGCTCGTTTTAAATGTCCAAAATAAATTTCAAATAGACTTTCCTGCACAATTCAACTCCTAATGATGCACTGTAGAGTACTAGCAATTGCAGCAACGATAATTAAGGTCTTTGTAATGCTATTAGGTGAATATGGAAATATGATCAAAGAGAGCATAAAAATCTGTTGTTCAGTAAGAGAAATAAAACCCTATTTGTAGGACTGCCTTTTCAATAGCATTGCCCAAAACCTTTTCACAGTGGAAGAGGTGTAAATAAGGATTTAATAGGAAGACAAAAGAGCTACACAGATATAATTGAGGTCAGTCTATTTTGATTGTAGAACCTGCATTACTCAGGATGATGCATTAGCCAGAGAAAGCACAGCTAGACATTAGATCCCAAGCTGAGTTTGCTGGGCTAATAATTAGAAAGTCATTTCTTTATTGTTTTTACTTAGAAAGAGAGCAAATTTGATATGGAAATCATGGACTCAGTAACTCCATCCCTTGGGGCCATTTCTGCAAAGTCACTTTTCAAAGCAGAACCACAATACAAGACCATCTGGAAGTGCAAGTTGCTGCAGAATATAGTTGCTCACTTACTAAGCAGCACTCCACACCAAGAAAAAATTGCAGTGGGGCACCAGACTGTATACTGGGGTCTTTATTTTGCTTTTTAAAATAATTCCAGGAAACAGGTGAAATGAGTTTCACCTACAAGTCCAAAGAGTTTAGAAACAAATGCCCACACGTGTTTTCTTGCACTCTGTGAGAATTTTACTTTCCTGAGTGGTATGTTGTTCACTGTATCTACCTTAAAAGAATCTCCTGCTCTTTGTAGCCTGGATTTTAACCTTAGTGTAGGCATACACCTTTGCTAAATGCCCATAACACCATGCAGTCACTGTGCACTGATCACTACTGATGGCCAGTGGGCTTGTACAAATGGGTCTTGCCCGGAATTTGTGGAGTTTTGTGGGTGCAGGTAGAAACAGCTGTGCCAAAGGTAGGATTTTCCTGACTCGAGGTTTGCCAACTCTTATGCTGTTAGTGAGGCTCACCCAATGTCTCTTACCTCCAGCTGCCCAGCCACTGACCTGGATTCATAACCTCCTCACACAGCAGTGCAACTTCACCCCCTCCTCAGGCTGCATTTGGAATAAGGGGCCCCAGGAAGTTCGGATAGGATATCCAACCATATTTAAGCAGGCAGGGAAGTCTATTTCATTTAGCACTCATTATTGACAACGTGTGACAAAATATCCCATATTTGATGACAGACGTTCCCAGGGTTCAGCATACAATGCTACGAGGAGTTAACAGTGCAGTTAACATCAAATAATGCCATTTGTTTTGCTGTGGTGAAGCAATAACAACATGGTGATGCCATTGGGAACAATGGCAATTACACAGCAAGTCACTTTAGCACTACCATATCATTACAGCTTGATAATATGCAATCAAAACTTTATTAGCAATCATCATCAGCATCTATTATTCATTGATTAGATCAAGCTAAGAAGGGGAAGACTGCACGCGTGCCAGAAACAGGACTCTCTGAGCCAATCTAAGCACAGGGTTGGAAGCCAATTCCACAGCCATATAGTGCTGAGTCATTGCATAACCTTCAGCAATCAGTTACCAACTTGGCTGTACCATGTATAAAATTAAATAATTATTATTATTTCCAAGAGACGTTATTATGATTAACTCAGTTGTACAGGTAAGTACTAGCATTAATTTCTCAATGGCTACCAGTTCAAAGTTACAAGAGTTAAGATTCGAGTGTATACATCTAAAGCTGCAGGCATACAATGTATGCAAGAGGCACCTGAGGTTGTACAGTATGTACACCTACATATTTATGCACAAACTGGTCCATAAAGTATATGAAAACACCTACTCAAGTATCTGTTACCCTAAATGGTCTGATTCGGGTTCTTCATACTGTAAATGTGCTGGATAAAGATATGTGTGGATTCTGATAGGAACAGTGCTAGTATGCAAAGTACCTTCACTATATGTACAAATTTGTGAAGATAATCTTAGTACCCAAATTTTAAGCTGTTTTGGTCACACTATCTTTTTTCATTATGCTAATGAGGCCTAACAGGACAACCAAACTATTCCCAAGACATGCTGGGCTTAGAAACCTCTAAAAACCTGAAAACAATCCTCTGCTCCTTCTCAATAAGTTATTTTAATTTATATTCAAGAGGCAACTATGTTATCTGTTTATTTCCCTACCTTATTTTGAGTCAAAGAACTATACAGTTTACCCCACCCTTAACAATTACTTAATAAGCAAATTAGTAAAGTATAAGAAACACCCTGGTGTTTTCTAACTACATGCTTCCACCAAGATTTATGCCTTCACCTGTTCAGTGTAACCAGCCATGGCTGCTACTAGTAAAAAGTTCAGACTCGCATTATCCAGCACCATTTTCCCTGTTTATTCAACAGTGAAAAAATTCCAAGGTAATTAAAATTTAGGCTTCCCAATCCTGTAACCTGCCTTATGTGGGCAGGCATAAATTACCCACACAAACTAACAGTGCTCTGCAGAGGCAAAGAAATTCATGAGGAAAAAAAGAAATCAAATATCTATCTTCTTGGCATAGAGCCCCCCAGGCATGTACCTCCAACTGGTGTTTTTCCCCACCGTTTGCATTAGTCTTGAAAGTCTAACTCCAAGGTCACTAAGAACAAATAAGCAACACCAGACCACTGAGCCACCCTTCCCTTCTCATTCCCTGTTCCACGAAGCAAGGAAATAAAAAAACTAAAATTCTTCTGAGTGATGGGAGAAAAGATAGACTAAGAGGAAGAGTGTTTCAGAGAAAAGAAAAGATGCAGTTACTAGAAACAAAATAACCAATAAATGCCCAACTAGGATAATGTTTACTGATTGGCAAGATAAAAGTAGATTAACGACATTAACAGATTAACCTGGTGGGGATTGATCAGTTTCTAGAACAGGTTAATTTTCACTTAGAGAATATCAAGCGCCTGGTATGATCTAGGCAGGCAAGATAGGAAGAGGGGGGGGAAAAAAGAAACCCAAAATTTTGGACTGATTCAGGAAATAACTAGACAGGATCCATTCCCAACTAGGGCACAAAACCTCACAAAGTTTAATGTCTTTTGTCCACTGACAAAAAACATATACCATTTTTTATATCTCTTTTACTGTGTATTCATTCTGATAAAAATGAGCGGAATGCAAAAGAGAATCAAATACAAAAGTTTAAAACTATATACGCTGTGTGTTCTGGGCAGGCTGCCGATGTGAGTACAACATCCTGGCTCCATCAGCAAACAGAGAGCTTTACCAATTCACACCCAAGTGTTTTACCCAGAGAAAAACCACAGAAGTTCCTTGCCTTCTCAGCCAGCTCCATTCAGTATTTATTTTCATTTGATTTAGTATAAATAATGAGCTACATCTCAACAGAGAGGGGCAACATTTGATATTTTTGCACCAGTTGGTCTCATGTGTACTTTTCCAGATCCAGGCACTTTGTAACTCCCCCCCACATCTGACAACCACAAGTGCCACTTTTACCCACAGTGGGCAGAGGAGAGAGGAAGGTGAAGCTAGAGCAGAGCATATCTAGGCATGGATTGGCTACCACCCCTGCCCTAAGTGCTAATCTTTAGCACTTACTTCTTTTCAGCTTTTCCATCCTAGTTTTATAAACAACCAGAGCATCTGGTACATCTATTACTTGTAAGTAAAAGGGCCTGATTTTCCTATGATGCATGCTAGCATCAATTTTATTTGAATGCAGTTCACACCACTTCTTCTTTACACCAGCTGTCAGCAAGGTCTGAATGACCTTGTTTAAAGTGTTTATGTTCTCAAAAGAAAGCAACATTATCTGAAGCCTGTTTTATGTTTATTTCAAAAGAGCAGAGAGTTTATTTTGAAGAGTCCGACTAAGTTTAAAAGACTTCTATGATAGATTACACTGAAGCGTGGATAGCAAAACTTGAAACATATTGCACATGTTGTATAGGCCAGGGGCATATAACAGGGAAGCAATGTGTGCTTACGCAATTATGGGAGCATCCAAGCTGCCATTTGGTTGTCTTCTTTGCACAAGATGTTGGACCAAAAATTAAAACAGAACAAATGTGCAATTAATTTTGCATCTTGTAAGTAAAAAGGGTAATTACAAATGAACCATCATAGCTCTAAAAAGGCTAATCCTGAGTCAATACTAAGCAGTCTCCATTTGTTCTTACTTCCTTTGAACACCTCTTTTTTATAAATAAAAGTTTCTTTTTAACTCGAAAATACTCTTGTGCTGCATGGACCATTGCCTCTGGACAGACTGTACTACCCAGCCACCAGTATTACAACCAGGTATTGCAAAGTAAACTGTCACTATGAGAGATCCTCCAAGGTTAAAATAACTCAGCCTCCTCCAAAACAAGTAACAAGGCTGGTGTGCAGCATGTCCTGGTCACAGACTTTTCCTACCCCCATATTCTCTTACCTATTCCTTTGCTTGGATTGTTTCTGTAAATCTCCTTACACACAAATGAAGGTTGAGTCCCCATACAAGCTCCTGAGAAGTATTAAACTTAGAAGTACCTAAGCCACAACGTATTAGATAACCTGTTTGTTTCTAGACCTGAAGCTTATGGGCTACATAAGAATTTCACATAAGACTTCTGTCATTTATAACAGCTATTAAGATACCCTGACACAATGTTTCTACTGCTACAGATAACCCAGCAAAACTACCATAGCAAATATTGGAGTGATGTCATGTTTATCGGTAACAGTGAAAATACTGTCACTTTTGAAGTGTAGATAATAGGTCTAGTAAAAATTTGTGGTGGAAGACTTAAAGGTATACAGAAAATCAGAGCACAAAAGTTGACTTAGCACAACAAAATTAACACATGAGAAGATAACCACTACAAGTACTACAGTATAGACTTACCCCAGCCCTGGTTTTGTGCTGACATACACCTGAGCATGCAATTTGTGCACACACAGGGCACAGGCATGCTGATCTCCTAATTCATGAATGTTAAGGAAATGAGAATCAATTTAGAAATTTATTTAGATTACTACATATTCCCAGTTCTTGTAAAACACAATATAACCTGCACTGGTATTATATTTCATCCAGATAATCATGACTGCTTCCAAATCAGGATTATTTACTGACCTCAATACAGTACTCAAATACACATCCCAACACAATAAGTATTTCCAAGTTTTCAAGCAATTTTGATGCAAAATTTCTAAGGAAAAGAAAAAGAATGGCATCTTGCAAAGTGGCATCAGGAAGTTACCTTATACTATCCATCATTGTCTCTACTGTTAAAACTCATCTAAAACTTCCTTATTGAACTTCAGGAACTGTATTTAAGGAAGAGAAGGAGTAAGAGCTAATAACAAAATGGGTAATCTAGATATATTAAAATCAACCAGCCACCAACTCAACTCAGCAGCAGTTTGGAAAGGAAAAAAGATATGGATCTGTTCTGAGAACACAAAGGGGGGAAGGTTATAGGAAAAGCTGAGAACTTACCTCCACAAAGAGCTCTCCAGCACTTTCCCCATGTCAGTATGATAATACTTGGTAAGGATCAGGATCACCTAAAAGAAAATGAGAATAAATATATTTATAAATGCAAACTGATACAAGAAACAGAAGTAGATCATGGGCAGCCTTATTCTGGTCAACCTAAAAGCGAGTCTCCTAAAAAACTGAATTGCATTTCACTTTATTTTTTACCTCTTACGAGTCCAAAAAGACTGGGGGTTTTCCCTTCTGAGAAGAGCAATCTCAGCACTCGAAGTTTTCTGCAAACCTGGTGACTTTGTGAAAGATTGCCCGTTTCACATGAGCGGTGGAGTTGGAATAGCCACATAAATCCCACCACCACATGACAGCCCCCAAGCAATTTGTATAACTTTCTCTGCAGGAAGGACCAATCTGGTTGCTAGTTTAAATTTAGGAGGCAACTCTCTTGGACAGCTACAGACAATTCTTTTTAATCCAAAGTGTTAAAAAAACAGTGATTAACTTTGATTATCCAGATAACAAATTCAGGCAGAAAATGAGCTCCGGTCTTCCCTCCAACATCAGAAATGCAACTTTCATATCTGTCATTTTTCATTCCTAGAAGTATCACTTTTCTTTTTCCTTCAAGAACCAGCTCTGTGCTCTGTAAATTACCCATCTATGTCACCTACAGCCAACAACATATATAAACAAATTTTATCCGTAAAACATCTTCACTCACTGAGAAAAGTCAAGAAGAGACACTTTCCATTTGCTCAACATCTGACAAATTCATTGGTCAAACAATGTAAAGCACCAGTCCATGACTGGTGTACCAAGCTGAAAGCTATGGTTTATATTTGGATCATTTAAACCAGATTTCCTTCACTCGCTGCCAGTCCATATTAATGGTTCTTATACCCGCATTCCCATAGCAACCGCACAGGGGTAGAACAGGAAGAGCCTCTGGTCCCTTGCACAGCTGTTGGCTTTCTTTAATGTGGGGTCAACATCAGTCTCCAACAGTTTGGAGCAAGCTGTTGTTTAGCTGGCACTTCCTCTGCCCCTGACCACCAGATGAAGTCTCCAGCAAACAGCAACTGTAGGCATTCACTTTGATTATTCAGATAATTAATATGCTGATGGTAAATTTATGCTGCAGCTTCTGTACACTGGAGCTTGTGAGAGAAGAGAATTCCAGACCATGGGTATTATATACATGGCACTTTGGAAATAACACAGCACCTTACAGAACTTATAATACCAGGCTCACTCAGGGTTATCTAAATCTAATAAATTCAGAACACTTATTCTGCGATGATATAACGAAAATCAGAACCAATCTATAATTCACAAATAGTAGCATTCTCTCCTATTCTCAAAAGAGTCACAATCTAACAGACCATTCTGTTGGAATATGACAATTTATAAAAATAAAGATTTGGTTTAAAATAAAACAAGAAAAAAAAAACCCAACTATTTATTTTTAAATAGGTTACTACAAGACTTACTACGCCAAGAGAAAGAACCATTTCCCAAAGGAAAGAGCATCTACTGATGAGATTCCTGGCTACAGCCCAAGCACGCTCCATCAGGTCAGCTATTTATTCTATTGTCTGTGTCTTAACTACAGTTTTCTGCTGGTGCTTGCAATTAAGGAGAAAAAGAAAGAAACTTCACTACTGGGAGCATCTATTGGCTCCAATTATTAAGGAAAAAGTTTCAGACCGTGCTTTTCTGAACAATTGAAATTCCTCTTAAGCCACAAAAATTGACCTGGGAGGATTGGGGTTTTTTTGAAGAAAACAGTGAAAGATATAAGAAATTACGTTTTGTTTCCTTATATTCATGCAGAACTGGAGACTGAATCCTGACCTTAGTGAGCCAACTTTTTTCATCCCTGCACATTCTACTTTTAAAATTCAGATGATTTTCAGCAACGTGTGTTGGAACCACCATGACACAGGGTAAGCCTGGTGTTACATTCCTGAATTAAAGTGGTTACTAGCACACAGAGAACCACCTCTTTGGTTACTCTCAATCCACGTGCCTTGAACTTAACCCCTATGGAAACAGCAACAAAGCACCTTCCAGATAAGCCTTTTGTGTACCTCAGCACCTCTCCTAAGAAAGACTTTCAGGAAACAGGGGAGGGCTCACCGTACTGCTTGCTACCCATAGTTCATCTGGGCATCATAGAATGGTTAGTGTTGGAAAGGACCTTAAGATCATCTAGTTCCAACCCCCTGCCATGGGCAGAGACACCTCACCCTAGACCAGCCGGGCCTTGAACACTGCCAGGGATGGAGCATTTACCACTTCTTTGGGCAATCCATTCCAGTGCCTCACCACCTTCACAGTAAAGAACCTCTTCCTTATATCTAACCTGAACATCCCCTGTTTAGGTTTGAACCCATTACCCCTTGTCCTGCTGCTAGAGTCCCTGATGAAGGGTCCCTCTGTCCGTCTCTGACATCCTTGTAGGCCCTCTTCAGACACTAGAAGGCTGCCATGAGGTCTCCACGCAGCTTCTCTTCTCCGGGTTGAACAGCCATAGTTTTCTCAGCCTGTCTCCATATGGGAGGTGCTCCAGCCCTCTTATCATCCTCATGCCCCTCCTCTAGACTTGTTACAACAGCTCCATGTCCTTCTTACACTGAGGACACCAGACCTACATGCAGTACTCCAAGTGGGGTCTCACAAGAGCAGAGTAAAAGGGTAGAATCACCTCCTCCCTACCGCTGTTCCATGCATTTCAAATGAAGGGCTTTCAAGGTAATTGCAAATTGCAGTAGACAGAGCTATAAGCAGTAAGATGTCTTACGTACACCGCAGGATTGGTGCCTTAATCTTAGTCACAGCTCCAAAAAAACCTCACATTACAGTATTTTCTAATTAGGCTGGTAAATTCATTTAAAAATTAAAATACCTTATTTTGCATTTCACAAGTAGGGAGAATGACTTAGTAGGGAAAACAAAAAAGCCGTAATGAGCCGTCTTTTAATTCTTAAACACTGTTACCAGAATCCTGTGTCAGCTTAAGAAGCATGAGGCTGCCTAGGGGCTAACCACTATTTCAGCTATGCCAGTGGATTTTGTCCCAGTATCCACAAAATGTAGGTCACCTATTGAGCAGACTTTACAGTACTGCCTCTTGGATTGTGGGCATCTTTTCAGATGATCCTGGTAACAACAACAGATTTTTTTCTCAATTAATAAACAGATCCAAAGAATGGGAAGAATTATTTCATAATAAAAATGTAACTGTCTGCAGGATCCCTGGATTCCATGCATCGTTTCTAAGAGCAGAGCCCTGTTTCACTGATTTCATTTCAATGGGACTCCATAATTACAAGCATTTTACAGGTTGGATTGAAGCCAATGGTTCGTACACATGGATGTCCTACTGAAAGCACTTGGGTGGCCTGTAGATGGGGAGAGGCTTGAACCACAACAGCAACAGAACAATAATCATTGTAATAATGATTCCTAACCAGCTCACACTACCATCAGACATGGACAGCTAAAACAATAACACATGAAAAGCTAGATTTATTTTACAGCTAGAATAAATGCAGGCAGTGGAGGAGAATTCGATTTACCAGATTCTTTATTTAAAGATAGATTTATAGGGTTACCTAGAGATCTCCCCAAACTCTCGTTTTATGAGGAGAGTTGTGAAACCATTCTTAACTTTTTCATCTTAAATTCACCCACAGTTCTCTGAGTTAATCCCCGGAGTGTGTCAGTGGAGGTGGCAACAGTAATTCATTGTTGTATGCTAGGGATCAATGAACACTTGATGGTGCTTCTGGACAAATATACTTAAGACTGTATCCCTTCTGCTTTCACTGCCCTAAAACAAAAGTCCCTAGGCATCCCTTCTTCATGGAATTTTGGTTGTTGGGGTGTTTTTGTGTTTTGTTAAGTAAATACAAGTAAAAACATACATATTTTGATTGAAAATAAAGACATGGATGTCTGGTACATATCCCTTGCTCTGTATTTGACTTCTCTTAGGAGCAGTCCTTACTCCACCTCACAGCTTTCTGATTACCTTTCTACTGCCTGCTCTGATCTCAGCATCTTCTGCCCCTTTGCAGCAAGGTGGCTGACCACTGCAGTGTCACCTCCCTTCAGGAACTGTAGAATAAACAGAGCATCTTATTCCAACTCCTTGGAATTCCCTGCACAGAATTCAGGAGACAGTATTTTCACCCTTTTCTTTCCAATAAATTGCTTTATTTTGCTACTACATAACAGGCATACACCAACCATGTCACAGATTTAAAATCAAAAAAGGAGAAAGGAAAATAAAAAGTTCCAGCTTTTGTCACAAAACTAGTGCTGTATTACCTGCTTTATCACTAAAGCCCTTGACCTCTCTATAACAAAGCCAGAGCTGGCCAGTAATTCTGCAGATGGGCAAAGGTATGGAAGACAAACCCCTTAGGTTTCCAAAAATCATATGCAATATGCATTTTAAGTAAGTTTTCAACAGAAGTAATAACTGTAATTCTGTTCTGTGCACCTTCCTTTTTGGGGAGGCAGTGAGGAGTGTGATGGTGCACAGAGGAAATTTTGATTCTCCCCTGCCATTCCCCTGCTTCCATATCTTAGTTGCTGCCTGAGTGGATTCTCAACTGTTGCAGTAGTTACAGTTCAAAACTGTTCTCCAAACAAAAGACTGGCAGCAGTTTCTGACCCAAAAATCCACTCTGGATGTAGGCCTGTCTTTGTGAGTGCACTGTGTTTTCAGTGAACATTGGACATGGAAAACAAGTGGAAAGTTCCACAGATATTACCCATGAATTATTAAAAGTTACAATGATCTACGTTTTTCCCCTCTCCTTTTCCATTGCTTTCTTCTGAAAATGCTTTGCAACCAGGCTGGGCCAAAAAAAAGAGAGAAATTTCACTTTAAGAGACACAATGTGCTTTTAATCATTTCCTAATAAAGTTTTGGCTTTAAAGAAGCCCATTTTAATCCTCTCTTTTCATCACTACACCAGCTAAGAGGGGCGAGAAAGGAAAAAGGAACGAATTCTAGATCAATCATTTTCCCTGGTGTTTATATTTTATCGTTGAGGTTTGGGGTTTTTTTTCTTTTTCTGTGAAGATTTTGCTATGATCCTTTTTTTTTTTTTTGCTAAACATTAACTTGTGGAAAAAATTCCCCCCTCTTTTTCCTCCATGCTCCCTCCATGATGTTTTCTTCCACGGACATTGTTAGCAGAGATCTCCCTTTTGCTATCTACATGGAGATTCTTATGGATTAAGCTTTATTTGACCCCTGCCATTTGTTATTTGAAGTAAATTTTTGGTTTTGTTGGCACCTACTCAGAAGTTTAATAGCAAGAGACTCATACTTTCAAATGTATAATTGCAAGTTTCTATGTTTTCACAAGTTTATTAGAAGGTGAGAGCATGCTGTAAATACTTCTGGCTAACCAGAGCTACCAGGAAAATATGCTGCAAACTTTTTAGCATCTCTTTAATTTAATTCATGTCAATGAATCCACTGAAATCAAGAGAAGTGTTTGTGAGAGAGTCACTTGAGCAGGTACTTAATACTCTCTGTGACTGGAACATCAAGTGCAGTTTTGTTCAAGAACACAACCTAACTCACTTTTTCGGCTTATTAAACTATTACTATTTCATTGTAAACTGTGACTCTTTCAGGGAGATCAAGATGTTCTAGGCACAGCCTATTAATTCACCACCACCTCCCATACTTCCAAAGCTTTCTTGACAACTAATAATCAAAAAACTCCCTAACAAATTATAGGCAACCACTTACTGCTCCATTCCCTTAAGCCATCTACCCTTTTGCAGCAGTAGGCTCTTCAATCATCACGCCAAGGTCAACATTAGTTCTTATACTCATTATTTAAAACAAAGGCTCTTACAAGAAAACTAAAACCAAGAGATTGTTAATATTAAGGTATATTACCACAAGTCTATTATATGGACCAACTGCCATAATACTATTAATGACTTCATAATAATTTGATTACACTGGGAGAACTGTAAATGAAAAAAGAGCATCTAGGTTTACTCTGCTGCAGCATTATGATGAAAAGTGAAACAGGAGACATTTAGACCATTACTAAAGCTATTAAGAATTCACTGCATAAGCTTGTACTCCTCTCTGGCAATAAAGTTCATAAAAGCAATCCATGACCTAACATGAAAGACTTAAAGAATTTTATTTATAGTTCTTCAAACTAAGTTGTATTGGGAGAAGAGAGAACTTACTGTGTATGAAGTCACTAACCAGACCAGTTCACTTGTCTTAAGCATTAGTAATAATTCTGTGCAGTGAATTTGTTCATAATTCAAGGTAAGACACAATAATGGCTCAATTCCTATTCTTTAAGAGGTATTTCTATCCACAAGAGTTGAATAAGTGCATAGTCTTGAAAGTGGTGGCCGTGATTGCTTCTGGATTCAAAATCGTTTTAAATGCAGTACTTTACACATTGACCCTGCAAACATTTATACAGAAGAGTAACTTTAAGATATCCAGTACAGTTAATCCACTATCTAGCACAGAACAGGATTATATTCAGTTAGCACTGTACAAACACAGAACAAAAAGACAACCTACTGCCTTCAAGAGCCTACAGTCCAAATTCAGAAAAAGAAGTTTTCACATCATCGACTGATGTCAGATTTTCAGTGCAAGCTCCTAAGAATATCAGATTTATGTGATGGCACTGCATATGCACTATATATATATATAAGCATATATATGTTTTTGGCTGCTCATCCGTATCTTGGAATTCCAAATCCACTGACTGATTTCAATTGTTTGTAACAAAGAAAGAGAGCACACATGCCATATGGCTGCAGTAGCCACACTGGTTCATGTCACAGGTCCATCTAGAACAGAGGCATATAAGAGAAGATGCTTCGCAAACATATTTTCCAGTCTTCAGTAGTTTGCATCTCAGGCTTTTACTTTAGTTTGTTAGCAGTTGGCTGCTTGGGTAAGCAGGTTTCTAGGTGGTACAGCACGACTCAGACTATTGTGTTTGTAACTTTTAATGGTCAGTCCTCAAAGCATATGTAAAATTGGCCAGCCAATGTGGAATGCTGCTACTCTAACATATTCTAGTTGTTGCTCATTTCTATAATCATTAGATGCAGCTTTGAGGCTTCTGGGCATGCTGCAGATGCAAAGCTCACTCAAGCAAACAGGAATTCAGATGAAGGCTGCAGAATTACAAACCTCAAAACTCTAGCTTAAACCTGCAGCTTAGGAAACAGCATTTAACATTTTAACTACTTGTTCTGTTAGACTTCCTGTTCTTTTTCAAAGATCCCTAACCAATGTCACCTCTGACACAAAAATCTCCAGTTTTCTTCCATTTCCACATAACCAGAGTATTTTTTAGATTTAAATATTTAACATAGCATTTGACAAGCTCTTAAAACCACATCTGCAAACATGCCAAGAGTAGAAATTTCTAAAGCATGAAGCAAAAACATTTTTTTCCTACTCTGGCTTGACTCCTAATTGTAAGTTTTCTCTGAAATAGAGACTAGCAGTACTTATCTCCTCTAATAATGTATTCTAAATTGAACTAACAATCATTCTTGCAGACGCAAATCTATTGTCTGAATATTCTTTTCCCTTCTGATGAAAATTCAAGAGGAAACTGAGCTGTCATCCATAGAAGACATATGTAAAACATCATTACTCTCTTCTGGATATTTCAGGAATCCAATACTACGGATAAGCAGATCACCTTGGTCATCAGTTACATAGCTACTCACTACCAGAGATGAAAGATCAAATTTAAAATGCTGTTTGTGAAATATTCCCAGTCTATCATGCAGTGTTACTGCCCAATAGTAAAATACAAAAGTTCAAAGCAAGCTTCCAATCTGCATCACTAAATCCTTTTTCAAAGTCAAGCTCTTTTTTTTTATTATTATTTTTTGACATTACCATGTAAAAACAATTATGTTCTTTATTTCAAAAAAGAAATTATTATGCAAGACACATGGAAACATCTGTAGAGGATACCACAAGCTGGGAAGACTATTCATTTGACGCAGGGCTGTTGGCAGATATGTTCATACTGGATACTCCCCCTCACAGCTGCTCTGTCTTCACCAGAACCACAGGATTAAATATCATTGTACCAGATAACATCATATTTATCAGAGGCTGCATCAACCTACGCTGACCTCAAAATTACATTTAATTATTTCTGAGAATGGTTCATGGTGTCCAAATAAGACCTAACTGCATATTATAAGGAGGCTTTATAAGACTATCTGTGAGAGCAAGGACTTTAAAGCTGCATCAAGATCATCCATAGAATCCCAATGTTTAATATCCTTCTTATCATGAATAATGACTGGACTTCATATTTCCTGAATATTGTAGAACCTGAATTCATTCTTTATAAACAAGAAAGATAAACATGGCCACATGATCTACAGAAGGGGACAAAAGCACACTCCTTCCTGAGAGGCATACTGCCAGGGCGAACATCCTGAAGATGAAGGCAGTTGTATTATAGCATCAGAGTGATGCTGATTAAGATTTTAGACAGAAGACCAGAGACATAGCAGGGGCAGATGCAAAACTTGTTTCACACCTTTTGCAATAGAGAGTATGTGTGTTGCATTCAATGGCATTAACATGCTCAGGGGTACTCTAAGACCCCTTATTCCAAAGACAAAACCAAGCCTGGACAACGACACAAAACCAGAAGGGGGCAGGGAAGAAGCAGCATAAGAAAAGAATTCAGGAGATTGCGCAGTAAAACAGGAATAACACACCATAGTCAACAAAAGGCCCTTTAGTCCCCCAACATGATCACCCTCTCAGTGGGGTGGGCCCAGATGCCTCTCCAAACAAGGACCATTTGCCCTGTAGCTTCATGCAGGGACAAACTAGGCCCAATGCCACCCCCTTGTCATCCTTTTACTGGGTGGAAGTTGGTCTCTCTACATCTGCCTTTCATTTTAACCATTTCATCTCTACTTACTTTGTTAAAATAATTAATTTCAGCAGACGTACTAACACACTGCCCCTGCGTGAAAGGGGACCATTCCCACACAAATGCCAAGCCTGGCTGGTCCCTGTGGCCACATTCAGAATAGATTCGGAACACCTCAAATGACATTAACAGAACTCAGCTACTGTAAAATACTGGGAATGATCCCCTCTGAGAGGAAGAAGGATGAAAACACATTTATCTTCAACATTACCCCTGAAGCAGCAGAACTTCGTATCTGTGCCAATGGAAAGAGCGTAAAAGACCTGAGGGAACATCCCACTGGGTTCAGAGACTATTAGAAAGGGCTTGGGAGCAGTTGGGAAAATTGGTCAGGGGCCAAATATGTCAAAGAAAATACTGGAAAGGGCCAGGGGAGTGCTGGAGAGTTCTTCACATTCAGTCCAAAGCCAAACCAGGAGGTTTCCAATCTGTGAGCACTGACTTTTCACCAGCTTTTTGTACATCCTCATCCACCCTCTGCCCTAGGTGTTCATTAATTTAAGAGCCACAGGGCCAGTAAAGCTAAGTGGAATTACACAGCATTATCCATGAAAAGAAACAGCTATTTCAACAGGCAATGCCATGTCATTTTGGATCCCTAGCTAATGCCGTCCTTTCACATGGGACACTATGCTTTATTTTAACCAGTATGGAGTACATTAACAAAATGGGTCATCTTAGAGCCAGGTTTCAAGTTAGCCTTGCATTCCAATCTTAAACCTCTAATATATTTTAAATGACCTCCAGAACAAGTAGATACAAGCAGGAAAAGATTGTAGGTCCTGATAAATTAGGTCTGTATTTCTTTATTTTACTCCAGCAAAGACTTGAGCATTCAACAGATTCTTTGGAGACAGTTTCTGTATATCAATATTTAGCAGGCTGTAGCTAGGGCTGCAAAACAGTTTCAGTAACAAAGTCTCAATGTGAAATTCTCCCCCTCGAAGACTGGTATTTTTCATGCTTGATCTCTCCCCCTGTGATCCCAGACTGCTTTAGATATATGTTAAGAACTTCTTTGTTCATGTTATAAGAAATACTCTTTTCTGTCTTCACAGATATAAGGACAGCTAACAAGAGTTAACCAGCAAAAGACTTGGAAGCAAAATATTTTTTAATTCATGCCTACAACACTTCTGAACTCTAATGCTTACACCACCTTCCCAAGGCTCTTTTCTGAAATGCAGTAATTTCAGGCTTCTCACATCCCCTTAACATAACATAATAGTACCATCTATTTTACAATTGGGAAATGGAGGCAGAGATGTATCACTGATTTATCCCATCTAACTAAGGATGTACCAGCCTCCAGAGGCAGACACAGATACCTCTGAAGTTAAGTTTTGCCCATCTATATCTGAACAGTCCTTTGGAATTTGTTTTTTCTCGTATTGATTTATCATGCTGGATGACGTACCCTCCAACCTTGACTCTCTTAGAAAGGTGGGATGAATCCATGCTTAAATAAATTGTGGAAGAAGTCCAGATAGAGCAGAAAACAACATGTAAGAAGAGGACAAACAGAGAAGCAAATTCAGCAGAAATGACATAAATTCTGTGTGCACTAAGCTTAAGGATCTTCTTTTCCAACATGTGATATTCCCAGACCCATGTCTTGCATCTGTTCAAGACCGCTTACCCTAGCAATGGTACCCATGAGTTACAGCAATGCACCAGCACTTTGCAGAGCTAGGTCTTAAGTACAGTTATGTGCTTCTATACCATAGATGTCCTGTATGACACATAATATAAACTCTGACAAAGAGTCAATGTTTTTGACATGGGAAATATTAATTTTTCCCCTTACCTGCCTTTCTGCCAAGGAAATTAGAGGAAAGAATTAGAAGAAACTTATGCAGCTACAGATAATCTCAGAAGGTGCCACAGACTACTTTTGTAACCACTAAAAACCCCAAATCATTTCTTCAAAGTGGCATGTATGACTATGATGTATTTCATACCAAGGTCCTTTAGTACAGGACTTAATACTATTAAATAGTTAAAAATTCTGTGCAGTGTACAGAACATTTACTGTTGTCCGTTATATTGAACATCTCTCTGGAACTGCTATTTATTTTCCAATCTTTTCTTCTAATGAGTTTGTTCTATATTTGTATTGTAAATGCCTGTCTCTATTTATATTCTATTTCTATAACTTACAGCATCGCTTCTCTGTTTACAACTCAAGAGTCTTTTTCTTATGGAAATTACCTTATTCCAAAACAAAGGAAGAAAATCTGAACCTTTTAATTCTTGCAAATTGTTTTTCTTGAGTTTGGGGTTTAACTGATGCCATGACAGAAAGGCACTAATAACCAGAGTGGAGAGGCTACAGCCCAAACCAATGGCAATTTTTCAATTCCATGTTATTAGCAAACGGATATTTTTCTTGCTCCCTCCTCACCCTTCCATACCCATGCATTTATTTTGAGTCTGATCCAAAGTCTATTTAAACTAATGGGAATCTGGATTAAGCCCATTCTAAACATATTAAAAGTAAATCAGATCTAGAATTTTCTTTCCTGAAAGGAAGGATCGAATTTTGATATAACCAGTATTTGCAAAAGTCTCATATATTCCATGCACAGGAGAAACAACCACACTGCATTTTCCACAAAATGCACATAGTTGTACAAATTTATGACATTAAATGTCAGGTTAAAAGGGACATGAGACTACTCAAAGAGAACTTAATGCTTTTTATCCTATAGTGGGAACTTGCACTTCTGAAGATCAATCTGAATAGAGGTTTCTTAAAGTAAAAGTTCATTCCCAATGAAAAGGAGAAAGCCAACTACTGGAAATCACCTCAGACCTGTTATGTCAATCCTTGACCACATGCATATATTTGGGGTTTTTTTTTTTAAAGAAATATTGTATTTTGTAAGAATTTTACAAGATTGAAGGCCACGGGAAAATGTATCACCCATACAGCTAAAACAACATTCAACTCCTTGAATTCCCCCACTTTGGGGAGGGAGGGAAATCCTTTCATCAGCTCAGAAATAATATTTCAACCTCTCCCAATCCCATTATCTTCTCAGATTGGGCAGTAGGCCTGTAGTTTTCAAAAGCAAGTAGAAGGGAAAAAGATGCTTTCAATCCAACCCAAGAAATAGCCTTGTAGAAGTTCATTTTGTAGGCACAATAAAATGAATAAAACATCCATTCAAGATTACTCAGTCATCTCCTGAAGACAGAAGCACGTCAAAAGCTGATCAAGGTTTATAGGGGGAGGGAGGGGAGGCAGAGAAGATCTATTTTAACCCTGCCAATACATCAATCAACTCTCTCCCAGTGGGAAAAACAGTGACATTTCTTCAGGAAAAGTGTCAAAAATAAGGAAACAGAAGTTTATTTCAGCTAAAATCTGACTTGCAACAGTCAAACAGGTATCCCAAAGAAAACTCTTGTGCACAATATAGGAAAAATACAGATCAAGATGGCTCAGGCTTTCTTTCAGAGACTTAAAATAAGCAAGCATAATGGTATTAGTTAATTAATGCAGCATCATTATTATTGCTATATAAGGAAAGAAACTATAAATGTTAAAGTTCAGTGATGGGTGTGGTTAACTCAATCCAGAGATTTCCTACTTCTATTCACAAACCACCCAGCTCAGAAACCTGTACAATTTCAAGGGCACTGATTCTCTAGCAGCAGGGGAAGAAATCAAGACCCCTCCACACTCCCTAACCCAGAGAACGTGGACCTTAAATCTCTGTGGCAACAAACAGACAGCAATTCACCTGAAGTGGTATTTTTTGTAGCTTCCCTCTCCCTTCCCCAAGTCAGGACACAAGCAGCCTGAAGTGCATTTCTCAGGGAGGAGATGTAACTTTTAATCAAGTGTATTAAGGCACAAAAAGATGATAAAAATTGTGAACAAGATCAGAGGTTCACAGCATGGATGTAAAGGACATAGAGGACTACAGCGAAAAAATAAGAACCATCAGATACCTGGAAATAACGTGAATTCCCCATGAATAAAATAAAAAGGCATTAAGTGTGCTATTAGAGAAACGCATCAACCAGGAAGCGGAAAACAGATGCTTAAACACGTCAGTTCAGCTCCTTGGTTCCTATCCAACTCAAGCAGTGTCCATTTTCTCAGCAGGTTAAGCTATTTGGAGAACTGTCAGTCCCCAAGAAATATTTACTCCCCAGTGCCTTAAGAGAAATAGCTTAGGAAAACGTGCAGGGTCTTTGATCACAGCCCAGGCAAGTCTCTGGTTTTGTACCTAGGGATGTCCTTCCTTTTTTCAACTTCTGTTTTCTCAGAGCAAAGTGTATTAACAGTCTGTGGCTGTGCATGACCAGCTGATGCGAACAAGGACTGTAAGATCTGCAGACTGAATACCTAACTCCCCATACCCAGGAGCACTATTATGACTAAGGAGCAGCTTAGTCTGAAGTTTGTAGAATGGACTTGTGTCTAAAATTAAGACCAGCTGCTAAGTCTTCTTTTCTTAAGGAAAAAAACCCCAACAAACCAAACCAAACCCAAAGCAACACTCCTCTCCCCACAAATCAATGCATTATAGATACATTCCTCTGGATCTGTCTTTAATTATTAATTACCATTTAGCTTTGCAGTGATTCTCAGTTATTTCACACTGACAGACTAGAGAAAAGGGTCCATCCCACCGAACTATAAGAGGTAAAGGCATGGACAAAAATAAAATGGGGAGGGGGAAATCAGCCAGCCTTCAAAACAACCTATTTGTTTTATAGTTTCAGAAGATGATGCTGTTTGGGGTTTTTTTACCCCAAAGGAACAGAACAGAACTAAAAATAAATAAGTGCCTGTAGCTAAATGTTTCCTATCCAGAATGCTTAGAATTGAGCTGCAAATCCATGGAAATAGGTGTTTCTTAGAGGAATTGCAATTACAACCTTAATTCCAGTAATGGTCAATACAGTAAAGTATAACAGACCTCAGAGCAGGTAATGGCAGATAATGATCACAAAAGCTAAATGTTTTCTGCCTAAGTTCATATTGAATCCAAGTGGATAAAGCTATCAGGTAAATGTTTACTAAGGTGGCAGTCAAGGTAATTCTTCCCTAAACTAAAAAGAAATTGAACAAACAAAACACAATCAGCAGTGGCTCCTTTTTTCTATAAAGTGCATTATTTTTGCATTTAGGCATTTCAGACTGCTTGTAAGGCATTTTGTAGTCTAGCTTTTAGATTCACCAAAATGTAGGTTATAGGTCCCATGACGTATCCCTAGTCTAACCTACCCTAACATTATTTGTATTCTGTGTAAGTTCCTATGATTGTTCCCAAGCATTATATTGTGATTTATTCCAAGTTATTAATTTGATATTTTGCTCTTATACTGGGAAGGAGGGATATGGGGAAAATTCCCAGTCAAGACTGCCTGTGACACAGGGGTAAGAAGAAGATGGTCTTTTGATGGAGCAATGAGGAAGCAACAATTCTGGACAGTGGAAATAGCCCTCAAAGCACAAAACACAGTCATACTTCTGAAGGCTGTCCTTATAAAGAAGTGATAAGCCAAAGATATGGGTTCTCTGCATCCATTATCTCAAGCAGTGTCTCGTCCCAGGCTGTGGCTCTCCTCAACTCTCTGAAGGAACATACGCTTGCTGGGAGGGTGCACTTGGGCAGGTAGGACTGCAACTAGAGTCAAGCATGTGCCCAGGAGGAAAAGGCATCTCTCCTGACCTCCTGCAGATTGATGCTCTGAGGTGTCAAGTAATTATCCTGCTTGAGAACTGCAGCTGTTACGAACACTCAAACAACAACACTCGAATGGCCCTCAGAAGAAAGGAATAACCAAAAGCATCTCAGATGCAAAGTCCAAAGCTAGAAGGAATCACCTCGTCCTTACTGTCCAGCTTGTCTACCTTCCTATTTAGCTATGGGACCTTGTCCTTGTACGGGAGGTTAAAAGGCCTCTGCTGACAAATATTCTCCATATAGAAGTGCTTACATCCAGCAGTCACATTACCTCTTGATCTCTTCGGCAAGATTAATGACAAACCTGCCTACAACTCACCTCATAAAGCTTATTTTCCAGCATCTGGATCATTTCTGTGGGTCCTCTCTCCACCCCTCACCCTTTGTCTTCAGAGTACATGCTCTAGAACTGAGGACACTTCTGAGAGGTGGCATCAAGATCTGAACAACAGCAGCTACCAGAGGCAAAGACAAGTTAATTTTACAACTCATACTTGATATAACCTTTATGGACAGCCTACAGACAGTTTACAGGAGCCTCATCATAGGTTTCCATTAACAGTGATTCTGGGATAAGCCAGCATAGTGCTGCTGCTGGAAAGCTGCGTTAAACATTTTGTTATTTCCCTAAAAGGGAAAGATCACTTGGCAAACACACTTCATAAAATTAGGGCATGCAGAGGAGGGATTAAAGGAATGCAGATACATAGAAAAATAATCAGCATTTTTTCATCCACACCACCAGGTTCTCCCCAAGAATCCAACAACTTTCCAAGCCCAGACATTATTCATGTCTCAGACTCTAAAGAGCTGTTTCTAGTCTGTCTCCTCTTGTTTAGCCTTAGGCTTCATAGACCTCTACCTACACCTCCAGCAATAATTAGTCTAACTAGTCTCTGCTGCCCTGGGCTAATTGCCAGTAGAATCCAACTGATTTTCTGCAGAAGAAAGAGCAAGTTTGTCAAGATAAAGTCTGCAGCCAGAGACAAGGAGAAAAATAGGAGGGGGAAGGAGTATGAAAGAGAGAACAACCTTCTAAGTTCAGTTCATAAATACAGACGGGAATTTCAGCATTGAGAACAAATCTCATGAGCCCTCTTTGCCATACCAATTCAATTTAAGTACATGTTGAGCAAGCTACACCCCAATACCCTTACACTGACTTCTGGGTTGCTACTTCCCAAAGCAGCTCTCCACCCTGAGAGCCTGTTACACGTTTTTACTCCCTGATCTACAGCTCTTCACCTGGCTGTACTAAAATAATTTTTGCTGGGACTTTGTCATCTAATCACCTATTTCAGATTAGCCCTGCAACAACCTTCATTATTTTAGCAATTTTTATGCTTTCTACAAACTTAACAGCAAAATTCACATCAGTGATTGAAAATACGGAAATACTGTAAAGCCTAGGAACTAAGGTGATGAGTTTTCACAAAATTATAAATTAAGTCCCCGCTGCTTCCCCAAGGGAGATTTTTTTCTTTATTTTTCCTGTCACTTGCCCCACACAGGCTATTTTAGCTGGTGGAAAACATGCTCCAACTTTTGTAGCTGACAGACCTCCCCTGGATTGTAAACACTCAAGATCCTTTTTTCAAGCCATCATTTGAATTCACAGCTTTTAAGAAAACACCATGTGTTCTGACTGTCATATTTACCCAACACTAAGAAGCCTATCAGGAAAAATAAATTCTATTCTCCTAACGCAATGGGTTACGTTCCTAATTACAGAACTAGAGACAGTTAAAAGAGGAAACTGTTCATTGCATTACATCATGCTTAGCACTGAAGTGGCCCCAGTGTTTCACTTAGCTTTGAGGACCTGTAATGTGCTTGCTCCAATCAAAAGACACACTCTCACTCATCTCTCCATAGCTTGCTCCTTCATCACCGCTCCAGGAAAATGAAGCTTTAGAATTCATAATTAAAACCTGCATTATAACTGAGCACTCTCTACCCTCCTGTCTCCTTTCAAACTGGGGTTTTCTCCCATCTTTTTTTTCCCCCTCAGAACTGGAATACAAGGTGCAAAGGCAAAGGTTTATGTAACTCTTCCTTCTATGTTGCATTTAACTTCTCATGGCAAGTCTGGCAAATAAATTAAGTCCCCTTACCTCCAGGTAGTTGTGGGGATGCTACCATTGATATTTATCATTCAGCAACTCCCTATCAATCAACTACATACAAAGTCTAGAATACTGCACCCATTTTGGGGATCCAGCTGCAACAAAGACTGAGACTGGAGTGAGCCCAGTAGGGGATCATGACTAGAGAGCTGAAAAACATGACAGATAAGGAGAAGCAAGGGAACTCCATTTGTCTAGTGAAGACAACTAAGGCAGCATCTTCCACTATCGAAACAGAAGAAAGTCAGACTCTTCCCAACACCTGGGAACAAGAGAAGGAAAAACATAAGCTGTAAGGTAAATCCCAATGCAATATAAAAGAAAAAATACTTTCACCATGCAAGTTGCCAGCAAGACTGAGGAATTTCTATCCTTGGAGATCTCAAAATGTGCCTGGACCAGGCACATTCAACAACTTAAAAACCCTAACAACTTCATCTCACTTTTGACACAAGTCCTGCTTTGAGCAGGAAGGCAGGCCAGATGACCTCCAGATGTCCCAGCGTCAATTATTCTGTAATTCTATATCACATGAGCTGCTTTTAAATTGATCTCATGTGCCTTAGTATCTCATGTGAATATCATATTTTAAGACAAAAGATTTCTTGATCAAATTTCTAAGACCAAAATTTTAGATGAAAACAAGTATATTTTAATACCATAACCATTTTCAGCAGTTTACAAAGAAAACAAAGGTTTTATTCTCCTTTTAATACTGACTTCATAAAAACATATTTGGATAATTTGTAATGCATCAAGTCTATCACCGCTATTGCAGTTAGTTCTTCCTACCATGATAAGCAGACTGTAAAAAGTCTTGGTTTTCCTTAGATAAAGCAAGTTCAGAGATAGCATTTCTACTTCGACTTCACAATATCTAACACAGTTTCATGACATAATTTGTGGGCAGAATACTAAGTACATTGCTAGGTTTCAGCTCTTTTCCTTTGCTCTTTTCATTTCCTTTCTCATTATCACAGTATGGCAAAAGAAACCCTATAGCTACAATAAGTACAACTTAACCTAAACACCTTGAAAAACATTCAGTATGAGCATAGTCATTTTGGGGGAGGAATAGAGTGTTATTAGTCACACTCATTAGTAAGTGACTTTCTTTAGTATACCAATATTGTATCCAGTGATTTGATCTCAGTCATTAAGCAGGTTAGTGGCAGAGGTGGGACCAGAGCCAAGGCCTTATAAGTACACTACCCTTACCACTAGACCATCCTGCATTCACATATGTCAAACACTTTTCCAGTGAGATACTATAATTCATTTGTATATTTGGTTAAATAAAGTAGTATCAACAACAGGCTTTAGTAATATTTCATATTAAACATTATGAGTTTAGGGGTATTTGTTATAGACTAGGAAGTATATTTTTAATTGGGATGCTGAGAGTTGAGCCAACAATTTTCCCCAGAGAAGGAGCAAGAAATATTCTTGCCTTTCACTCAAATTCATGTAACTGGAAAGCAAGGGGAGAAAGGTAGTGGCAGGACCCTGTAGCAACCACATCAATTAGGTTTGCATAGATCTCCAAGTGTGAGGCAGTTAATGAAACACTGATCATTCTCCCCAACTCTTAGACATGTTAATTAAAAATTAGAGGAAATCATCATCATACAAAATGAGTTCACTGAGAGAGAGTACAAATATACCTACCAGGCAGTGCTCTGTACACGAGACTTCTTTTCAATACTAATTAAAATGGATATTTCTGCACATGCAAGTCTACCCAATGAAACGCAGTGAAACACAAATAATAGTGTGAGTTTAACATTTAATGATTTCTCTGTTAAAGAGAAGACTCTCATTCAGGAATGCTATAATTTACTCTGAGTAAGATCCACTTAATCATCATGTTTACTGCCTCCTCCTTCTTCCCACATTTCCTTTTTCTAGCCAGCCATGCAATTGGCAATTTAAGATTTAAATTCTGACCACTTAAGCCTTTATCTATGGCATTTCCCAACCCCCATCTTTGTTTTCCTCCTCATACCACAGATGATCTAACTGAAAATCTTCCATGGCTGACAAAACAAACTGGTTCCACCAGCAAATAAAACACTGATGAGTACAGCTTCACCCCACAACAGAGGAATTCCCCCCCCTAGAAGAAGGATGTGTGCACTTCAGCTGCACAAGTGAAAAGTGGTGGCACAGAAAGCTCCACAGAGGGAGGGAATAGAAGCCAGGACAAAGGGAATAAGGAGAACAGGGGAACTGGTCTGGAGGCTCACATCCTGAACAGACAAAATTCAGATCGAGTTCCTCTCATGGTAAATTTTCAGCCTCTTAAGGAAGTCTTTTTCACCTTAGCTCCCCATGAGCAGAGTAAAGATACAATAAGTCTTTGTTTTCCACACATAGCCCTTGGTTTGCTAAAACATTATGGGTTTTGAGACAAACGCTTTCTTGCAGACATGAATTTAGTGGGATGAAATTCTGAGCTCAACTAAGATCTTCAGGAAATACACACAGTTAGCAAAATTAAAGGATGCAACATCAAGGACTCCACAGACTGGCAATGTTAAGATTAAAACCACTACTTTTTTGTCATCCCTGTCTTCCTCCTGTCTGTCTCTTCCCAGGTAGCTCTGGTTCCCAGTCTGTCATGGGAATCTCTTATTACCGGAATCAGCTTCTCATGCCTGTGTATTCACAGGCAAAGCTGCTAACTCAGAAGAGACTGGTTTTAGCCAGGGTGTCTGCTTTCTCAGAGCGACCATGGCTATAGCTGCAAAGTACGTCTTTCACATTTCCTGCCGCAAGGAGGTGAAGGAGCCAGAATGGGCAGCAGGGCTGTATGACAAGATGAGTGAGCAGGATCCCTCAAGCACTCACTGGCTCCAAAACAACATTCACTCTTCTGAACATATTCACCAAAATTAAACATTTTACAGAACACAAAGACAAGACTGAATCTCTACCCCACATTCATAACAAAATGATTAAATAAACTTCTTTTTATTAAGATGTACGTGAGTGGATGAGCAAGGGGAGATGAGGCACTTTTCTTTTTGAGCCCAGGGAGATTTCTGTTAAATCCATCCTGCTACTGAAGTGGATGGAGTCTGGGCTAGTAGCCCAATAAGACGAAGAAAGAAAATAATGGTGTATTGTGAAAACCACAATGAAGGCTAATGGCCAAAAATGTCATGAATCACTGTCTTAAAGTTGTTCATCGAAAAAACCTAAACCAAACAAGCAACAAAAGCAAACCAAAAGGCACTGACAAAGTATTTGTATTGTTAAACTGCACACAAACACAGAGAGAAGACCTCAGAAGCTTTCAGAGCATAAGGACCCATAGCTTTAGAAAATAAAATAAAGCAATGCAGCTGCAAGTGGCCACACTCCCTGCAACAAGCGTGGGTTTGTTCAGCTCTGTGAGCAACATTTTCCAACCCTGAATGGCGACTTTCTCAAATATTCATCATAAACTCTAAAACGACCCTTCCCTACCACCCTGTGCAGGGTGCTCAAAGGGGACAGTAATCTGACCTTTAGGAAGCATGGAAACACAGGCTTCTATTTAACGAATATATTAGTTGTGCCACAGAAGGGACAGGCAAGTTCACATGGTTCCCTACTGCACCAGACATTCCCTCAACAAAAAAAGCTCAGTCTGAGTGTGCAGGATTCCCAGAATCAGAATTCCAGCCAGCCAACACTCTGTGACAGCCCAAAGGGGAGTCAATTAGGAGGAGCCAAGCCTGTACTTCCAGCACAGAAACCATGATTCAGCAAAGGACCCAGGCACATACCAAGTATTCACTGAATTAGGGCTCAATTCCTAAAGCTCATTTTCTAAAGGACAACTGTGTTGCTGACCTAGACAGCAGCAATTCCTTCCAAACCAACTTCTATTCCATTCAAAATGTGAGCTAACAAACGTCATTGATCAGCTGCAGTTTAGAATTAAAGAAAAAATGCATTGCAACAAGAAGGGTTTATTAGTCTATTTTTAAATCCTGATATTCCTACTGCAGGAGATGATCCGTCAAGCGTTACTGAGTTGTAATGCGATAAATAAGAATGCCATTTAATTGATGCTCAACTAAGATTCCTTTAATAACACACACAAGATTTTTTTTTTAATTATCTCCTATGTGCCTGTAGCACCTTGAAGCACCCAATACTTCTAAGTGTAATTGGATATGCTGTGAGGTTGTTTCTGTCATGCTTCTGTAAATATCAGAGGTGACATGGGCTTTTTTTAAAAGAACAAAACTAAACACACACAAAAAAACCCCACAAAAAAGACACTTTATTTCAGCATCTAATTCTCACTCCCATAATATATGTTCATTACACTGATTATTTTCTGCTTTTAAATATGCCACAGTGTGAAAGATAAGATTGACAGTCACACTTCGGATAAAATTCTTCCCACAAAACCAAAATTGGCTGGTCTGATTCTTTTTAATTTCCTTCTCTACAGACTCAGTTAGTGTTACATTAATGTCTGCTCTTACATGAATGTGATCACTTATATAGTCCATTGTGATGCATCAGAGTAAGTCCCATTAGATTCTACATGAATATATCAAAAAAAACTGTATCTTGTTAAAGCTGCAGCTTCTTTCCTGATCATTTAAACAGAAAGTACTTTTGTATTTGGTGGCTTAAAAAAACCCAAAAAAACCCCAAGAAAACCATGCCAACTTTTTAAAGCCGTCTCTCCACAAGCTATTTAGCATACCTACAGATTATATTTTAAAAGAATCTCAAATAATATGATATATCTTACTGCTGTAACATCTGGTAACCACAACATACAGTAAGTCACGTTAGAAAAAAGCTAATAACCTGTCTTCAAGAGGATATGGTAAAGCAGGAAGTCTCCCCTTAATGTTTATAACTTCGAAGCAGCACACCTCACCCTGAAAAGGAGCCCTTCCTCTAGTCATCTTTTAAAACCAATTTATACCCTTAAGATAGCGTTCTGAGAGTGGCTGTAGTTTCAGCCTAGCAAATGAGCTAATTTTGTAAAGTGTAAGTCTTCAAATTTACACAGATAATCTGCACCAGTGAGTTCCTGCTATGGAGCAACTCTTAACAATCCTGTGATTTTGTGAAATCTATCTCAGAGATGACTTTTGAGCCCCTTCTTCTGTAGACAGTAAAATTATCATCTACTGAAATGATTCTTCATTGCTGCTGGTCAGGATTTGGAAGGGAGAGAATTATCTAGCCATAAAGTATTAAACAGCTCTTAAAATTGTGCAAATAATTTGCACCAATTTACAACTAATTTTCCTCAAAAAACTATAAACTATTCATCTATTTATTTTTTCCCCCATGGAAAGCTGTATTTCCAAGCATTCCTTTCTTTTACAAACATATCTAACACATTGCTGGACTACAAGCATTGCCCTTAAAACATCAAACCATGTTGCTGATAATGTGAAGGAAAAACTTATTTTACTGTAATCCCCTTCTCCTGCTGTGGAAAAAAAAATAGGAAGAAGCTCAAAATTATAGTAGAATTTCCTAAAAAATTAAAGCTAAGAAAAAGGAAGTATTCAGCAACATGCAAGTTGTGCTTCATCTGCAAATGGATTCGTTTAATGGCACTGCATACAGGTGGCACATTGGTAGCTGGGCTCAGACTGCTCACTTTAAATCTAAAATTGAGATGAGTTGGGTCTGATTGCTGGTTAGGAAGAGCTACAGCACTTGGTGCATACAAACCTCTCTCATGATAAGGTTTCAAAAGCAGGCAAGGAAATTTATCCACTCATTTCCTTCCAAAGTTTTACCACCGGCTTTACATAAACAGCTGTTGAAGTGGAGTTAGGCTGTAGTTTGACACTACAGAAGAGGTACCCCTCAGGCTCCTAAAAAAACCCTATCAAAGCACTACTCCAGTATTAAGTCACCCTGACAGTTCAAATCTGACGAGCAAACGCTGAAAAGTTAATTTTCTATTGTCAAGCTTTACGTTGGCTCAGGTATTATCTGCCTGCACCATTCCAATCACCCCTACGGATCAGGTAACATCTGTCTTCCAGCATCAGGCACGGAGCCAGCATGGATTTCACGCTGCACTGCCTAGCTAATTTGACAGCACTGCTCCAGATCACACTTGGGCTGCTGGATGATGAAGGAGCCCCTGGTCTGGGATTAACGATCATGGAGCCAGACTCTTATTTCTGACCTGTAAGAAGAAACAAGCTCCCAGAGGGGACAGAGGAACACCGTGCTGGTCAACACGCTGCTTTGCTGAGGGATCACACAGCCCCGGGACTAAGTGGAAGAGAACAGAGGGCTGTGCCCAGAGCCTGCAGGAAGCTTTCCCCAGGGCTGTGACCCGGTCACAGGCATCCAAAGGCAGTCAGAGCCCGTTCACTGCTGTGCAGCTCCAGCAGATAAATTTCTCTTACCTAAAGCAGGCACAAGGACAGAGCAACAGCCTCACAGCAATCTGTTCCCACTGAGGAGCCACAAGTGTGGGTGATCTCACTCCCCAACCATCCTCAACTGAACAGAGCTGTACAGGTGTAATTCTGACCAAACCAGTTGGGACCATGTGAACTGACAAATTCCAGCCATGTAGTTCAGATGCCATTCAAGTTATCTGCCGTTCAGTGGAAAACATTGAGACACACTGTCAGTCTGGGACCCCATTAGTGGACCCAGTCCCACGTTGTTAAGCTGATAACAAAGATCCCTGCCATTTAATTTTCTCTTTTCTTAAACTCCCCAAGGCAAGAATGGCAACACTCTGATAACAAACTTAGGTGAACTGTGAATGTGTGTAAGGGGAGAAGGTATAACCTCCACAATGGATATAGAAAGCAGCAGTTTGTTATAACGGTCTGTTGTTACGCTTGTTTTCCACAAGGACCACTTCTCTTGTAAAATTTATGTTTTGTCACCAGTAAGAAAAAAGTTTGTAACAACGGAAATGTAAATTATTCCTTTTTACAGAATATTTTGAGTAAAATAAATCCCACAATTCCCCTATGCCTCACTGCTAAGGTGACTGACCATGACTTGTCCTCCAAAAAACACAGGTTTCTGTACCCAGCTGGTTTCCATAGTGTTTCCATAGTGCAGCAAGAATGAAGGTGGCTGAGTCGCATCACTTAATCCAGTGAGGAGCTAAGTGGGTTGTTAATGAATGATCTTACTCCTACTTAGTTTTTCATGTTAAGATCACGTAGGTTTTTTCTATTAAGTTTATAAGCTTCAGAAAAAACCTTTGCTAGTTACTTAAAATGAAATATATGCAACATCATTAGAAAAAAAAATCCTAAAGTTCTTCCTTCAACAGTGACTGCCAGACTCAAATCCTCCCTGTTTCTGACATATGTGAACTAAAGGAGCATCTTCATTCTCTACACGATACCACAATAGTGCCTCAGGCTATACATATTACCAAGTCCTGCAATACACATACACTGTCTGATGTTTACATTTTTTTAATTCTTGCAAAAGAGAGGGGAGAAATGTTTTATTACCAGAGTTGGTTTGGGTTTTTTCCATGGCCCATGCATTTGTTTTTCTGACAAACCTAAACATGAAGCACAACTCTAAACGCTATTAGTAGATGAGATGAGGTGATTAAGTAGATGAAATGCTAACATTAAGAAGCAATAAACTGTAAATATCAAGAGATCCAAAATGATGTACAAAAATACATGAAATACAAACAAAACTTGTAAGATAGGGTCTAGAATCATTTAGACACTACCCAGAAAATAATAAACTATTAAGAAAGTTTGAAAGTTTTTCTTACTATTTACTAAGATGCATGTATCAGGAGATCTTTATAGTGCTGTTAGGTAAAATGAGACACTCATATGTCCATCATCAGAGCTGCACTCAACCTACCACAAAACAAGCAAATCAAGATATTACTTGGGGTGGTTTTCTTCATATACCACTAATGACGCATGGTGCTTTTAAAAGAACAGATGTATTAAGTCTCCAGGGATGTTAACACCAGGTAGCATATGCAGCTTGACATTTATACATTTGTGACAGCCCCATACTAAGCCTACACCTCAGCAGCGCTCTTTCTAAACCCAGCTTGACATAATATCACTGCCCCTCTGCTTTAAAAGCTAAGGGAAACAGTAAAGAAATCCCTCACAAAATACCATGGTTGCCTAAAGAGATATGACCATAAAACCACACAAAGTCAGGTCTTCACCTAGCATAATGGCTGAGAAACAGAACTGTCTCCTCCCTAAACCCAGCACGACAACCTTTGACAGACACCAGGATTTCCCATGCTCAAGGCAAAAACTATACCCTTTTGCACAAGGCCTGCTGGAGTGGGGATCAGAACAATTCATAGCGATAGTGACAACTGGTCACTGTCAGGCTGGGACAACATGACAGAGGTGCAAAATGCTGCCAACTCTGTCAATTATGTCCAGACACGGTCAAATTATTCAAGCTGCCAATTAACAGTACAGGGTTATGGATGCAGGTCTCTGCAGAGCAGGCTAAGGTTTATTAGTTCAGGTGCAACAACTCATTTCTGCTGCTTCTTGCCCAGGTTTTGTCTAGAAGCAGAACAGAGGTATTTTATGTTCACAACCAGAGCTAATTAGCCTTTCCAAAAACCTGGGGAGCTCGGTACAGTGATTCAAGTGTTCTTTAAATTGCACTCCAAGCATACCCTGGATGAGGTGCATCATCCAAAGCCTACGCCAACCTCTCAGTACCCTGGATAATGGAGAAATGACGACAACTATGACCTCTTGACTTATAATGCAAGGGTCTAATCCCTATACCAAGTGATGAGAAAGGCCACTTATGGCCTTTATACTGCTACAGATTCTTAGAAGAGGAAAATAAATCAAACACAGGCACAAACAGAACATATACAGCAATCCTGAGCTTGGCATGAAAAATTCATCTGCACTGCCTATTTAAACATAGGTGAGAATACTGATCAGTCATAGCTTTTCCAGAAAGAAAACAAATTTGTTTCTTCACAATACCAAAGGCTTTCCTTCCATTTCCAGGGCACTTCATACAGCTACAATCAGTGTGCAACCCTCTCATCTCTTTCATTCTGGTTTTAATTCATATCATCTGAAGGTGGCACCTGAGCTTGTTGAATTATTTACTGGTTGCTTAAGTACATTTTATTTGATTTCCTTCTGTTTATTCAACACAGGCATCTTATACCATACTCCTGAAAACAGTATATGAGCACATTACAGAAGTATATTAAACCGTAATTAAAACCTGCTATGTATGAGCCTTCTCCAAACTTCCTCTGACCAGAATTCTGCATGTCACCAAGACTTTTACTTAAGAACTTTAAAAAACACCACCACCACAAAAAATAACCCACGAGTGTAAGATGTGGTGTGTTTGCTTTTCAAACCAGTATGCTTTGCACTGGGGGAAAAGAAGTCGATGAGTTTTGCAATGGTCCAGTCTTACACAGAAAGATATGTATTTCCATAGACTACTACATGTTAACCTGTAGTAGTAAAAAGGAGTAGCCACCCCATACTGCACAAGTCCAACAAACTCCTTTAGCCAAAGGATTTCCCCCAATATTATGGTGGGAGATGCTTCTGTGTTGGCCCTCCTTGGTGAAACCCCTCTGGGATGTTGCCTTTTTTGGAAGTCTTAGGCAATTGATGTTACGTTTGTTAGCGCCAAGACTTGTAACTACTTTACATCCTCTACAATGGATTCATTTGCCTTCTTGCACCTTGGGTATGTCACTCAAGCCACTCAGACCCACCTGTCAGATAAACAGAATTTACTCTGGTGTTACCTTTCCACTTTATCCTGTTTTGCTTGGAAGCCTGGTAACCCTAGCAATGAAAGCCACCACACCAATGAGGTTAAAGAAGAAATAAAACCCCATGTTTCTTTGCATGATTCAGCATTGAAGATCCAATTTAAACCATAAAAGTCTTCCTTTCCCCCCATATGCAACAAATAAATTCCCTGGTCTCAGGATTTTTTCCTGGGGATTATATGCTTTAAGCCATTTCAGAATACAGTCATGTCCCAGCTGTGAAACAGCATCACTCATCATCTATGACAACACGGCAATTCAGGCCTTTTCCATCAGGTTGACAAAGATGCATAACTTAAATAAAAATTCATGTTCAAATTATCAACAAATGAAAGCTAATGATGGATCAAATTTGGCAGAACTATTCTAACATGTAACACAATTTGGTCCCCAGCTACAAGATGTGAAATTTAAGTGATAAATGGTTGCTGGAGACCTTTTCAAGATAACTGACATGCTACGGTGCATTAATATTTCTTTCATTAGTATCAGTCTGGAGTGCTCATCTATTGGCAGAAGGCCGAGTGCATTGTGTAAGAGATACCCCTACCACAAGAGTCTTCTACTAGAAAGACAAATGACTTGGGAAACCAAGTATTTTCATGATTAGTCAGATAGAATTAAGAACCTGATTTTTTGTCCTTGATTCTTCGCTGTCATCTCCTTTTGCATCCGTATGTTTTACAAAAATTATAGCATCAGCAATTTAACGTCTTTACTAGCAGCAGTACTTGATTTCTGTCTGAAGTTGGGTATTTTGATATGAATGATCTGAGTACCACCTGCAGTTCCTTTCCAAGATCAAAAGCACAAAAACATTTTGGAAAGCCAGGCTTTTGCAGCAAGTGTGACCCAAGTCCACTGATTATTTTCAGAGTAATTCAGTTATAACTATCATCTCTTTATGCTGTCCTAAGAAATATAACTGTCTCTTTCCTTACCAGGCGCCTCTACTGTACCAAAAGTTTCGGTAAGAGGAGGGCATGAACTGGAATCACAGGGGTCTGTAGGCTTCATCCAGCCCACTGCTGCAACGGTATCTCCTCATAATTGCTCCATCTGAAAGGCAGTATTCACTCATCACAAGCTCCGCACACTCATTCTCAACATAGTGTCATTCACCTCTCAGCTCTACTGGGTGCTTCTAACTTGTCACAGTAACTTCACCTCTAAGATTCTCCCAGTAAACACTTTAAGAAAGTTAAATTTGTCTGGGTCCTCAGAGCACAAACAGGCCTTATTTACTCTGGGCAGCCTCACCTCGGACCCCAACCCATGCACCCTCTTGTCCACAGCTTGGTATCTTCATTCCAGCTCCAGCACATGGTCCTGCCTGAGCTATGACATACACGTGCCTGTTGCCAGCCCCATTCCCTGATGTTCCTGAATTAGTTGGGCCTCCTGGCTTGACCTTGGACATGACTTGCTACCTTGCCTCCAACTAGGGAAATACTATAATTTTACACCACTTTTAATCTAGGCCTGCTATTCCCACCTCTAATTTAAAAAGCAAGAAAAAAAATTAAAAGTTGAGTATTTTTCAGACCCTGGTTGACCTGCTCTTCCTGGCTTGTTCTACAATATTCTTCCAGGTTCTGAGAAGTGGTTACAGCATACACTGGCAGCTGAGGTGGCGAGGTAGCACCACAATTCAATTAGAGTTAAAAAGCTAATAAAAATACTTTTAAACTGATCATAGGGATGAAGTCAAGTAAGTACAAAATAAAGAGAGAAAAGATGAATCCTGTGGATTCCCCCGAGCCAGACAAACCTTGAATTCCCAGCATCAATAAAAAGAACAGAAAAAGTAGAAAGAAACGCAGTTGTCCCTTGTGTCATCATAGAGGAGCTAAAAAGCACAAGACCCTTTTCACCCTGCACAATCACAGTTCACTTCTCTTTGAAAAGATCTAAAGATCTTTTGAGAGATGAAAATACATCTATTTTCCGCTTTTACAACCACACTAGAGTGATCCTCACATGGGTTTTATGCCCACACACAGGCAGCTAAAAACAGATAGTGAAGCAAGCAGCTGCTACGTGAGAACAGCAATACAAATAATAAACCAGACGACACCACAGGGTAAGTTTCTGGCAGCCAAAGCAAATAGCTGCTACTGGTGTGGTGCAGATACTGCTTTGGTATCCACCTGCTGCCAATCAGTTCAGCCACAGAAACTTCCATCGTCTGAAAAAGGAGCATGAGAAGCCCAGTTTTTTCTATCGCCAATCCATAGCATCACATATGGATTTCAAGGGAATGATGGTAGACTAAACCTGAAGTATCCTGGACAAGATTATTTGAGTGTAGGAGACTTACTTAATTCTACCTCAGAAAGAAGTTTTTTTGTCCCTACAAGAAAACAGAACTGAACTAATGGCCTGGGAGAAAAAGCTAAACAAGCAGGCAGCAAGTGGAAGTGCAAACGAAGATTATGCTAAATGCATGTGGGACAGAATTCAGGAAAGAAGGAATCTTGCTGAACAAACAGCATAAATCCACCACGTTAGGCTGGCACTCAAGGGACAGAAATCAGAAGAGCGCCTAAATTATAAAGAAAATGGGGTAGAACAGCACATATAAAGGTGAGAAAGGCATTAATGAAGAAGAGCATATTGCGTACTCCTCCTCAGTTATACAGGAATTTAGCAGGCTGGCAACGATGTTTGTATAATTCCATGGGATATGAATTCATCTTGGGATCCCCACACATCTGTCTTCTTTGTTTCTCATTTCTCCTTCAGTTTTAGCATGCTGAAATAAAAAACACATCACTTGCTTACAGCCACACAGATCCTTCCTTTCCCTGACTTTCCTGAATACTTTCTGTATGCACCTTCCCTCACATGTTTTGCCCATTCGGAAATCCAGTAATCCCACCTGGAATCTTTTCCCTTTTACCTTATTCGGTAATGATATTCTTCCTGCTGCTTAGGAACTGTTTGGTTCCACAGAGTTCTTAGGATGTGATCTGTATCAGAAACAGCATCATTCATCTGTATGAGAGACTCAAAAGGCATTTAGCAATAGAGACCTTTGAACTGAAGCTGCTTAGGGCTACATACCTCACACCACATACCAAATTCCACAAATGCTGATGATGGAGGCTACACTAGCAACACCATACTGCAGGAAGGAGTACAAAATGCAGAGGGAATTAGACCACCTCATCAACAGGAATATTTGCATCAAAAGACTAACAGGCCAAGCGCACACTTATCTCACAGCAAAGCGGCTCTCACAGGTATGTATAGAGAGTGGGAAGCAACACAGCAATGTCCAGCACAGTGACAACTCCCCATAAACAGCTTGATTCTTATAGAAAATTCAACCACCACAAGAACTTTGGAAGGAACAAAGGGAACACTGATCACCTAATACTGCTCTATGGTTTCTTTCTGCTACATATATCACCCAAACAGCAGACTTTCTCAGTTGGGGTTAAGTCCCCATTAAATCATATTATGGAGCCTTGGCCCAGCTTGGCTTATACTGAATTTCAGTAGCACCTCACTCAACATAACATCTATCATGACCGACAAGCTGCTTTTCATCCATGTGTGAATTCCACTTGGTTGGGTGCAGCTGCTCTTGATTTGGTCAAGGTGAACAGCCTATGCTTCCCTAGCTTAGCGACCCATAACAAAACTAAATATAAGGCTTTGATATAGAGAAATGTTGAGCGAGGCCATGAATAAAGCAGCAGGAGTCTTCATTAGTCCTATGAGGGAAAGGTAAATATTAATTCCAGTTTCCACCAGATAGTGGGGCGG
>NW_009919522.1:69951-99331 GCF_000696875.1 Nestor notabilis
GGAGACCAACAATACAGAAATTCAGTTATTGAGCGAGTGCATCTGTAAAATAAAAGACTGAAATGGTCTCATGTACCTCTGAAGTACATAATTTGAGACAGAAAATCGGTATCACTATAGCAACCGACATAACACCATGAATGACCAAAAGGGAATTCTTTAAACCTATAGAGGTGGGAAACTACGGATGCCCAGGAAATACGAAGAACATTTTATTTACAGTTAAGCAATAAGAACAAATCAGCCATATATTACGTGGTATTTCTAATAAATTTTTCCTCAAACTCGGCATTATGCAGTTTTATCTAATTAGTGTAAAGTCTAATTAAAGATCACAGATGGTGAATTCTTCAACTGGAATACAAAAAGACTACTTTTAATCAGTCATCTGATTAAAATTACCATCTTACTTTGGTAAGTCTGCAGGCATCATATCCAGACGTAAATAAATGTTAAGGTACCAAAACATCTCCCATGAAGGAATGACTTGCAGGAGCTATCAGGAAACAAAAGCTTGCAGTAACAAGACCAAATTTACATGGAACCGCAGTATGAGGTACATATAGGTATTAGCACTGCACAGTGGGTTGGAAATTTCTTTTCCAAACCACTGGCAAGAGAGGCAAGAAAACGATTACAGTTTTCTTCTGTCAGTCAAATTCCCAGTTAGTGATGAAAGTCCAATCAAGGGCAAGGAAAATTGTCCTGAACCCAAGAGAACAATGATGGGCTTCTAACAACAGGTGAGGAGTTCAGAAGTGTTGTGACAAAAAAAGGAAATAACCTATTTTCAAATTGATGGGGAAGGATGAAAGCAGTCTGAAAGCATGTGAAAATAAATAGGAGTGACAGGGAAGACAGTCATGATGGTTAGTCTGGCAAGTAGTATGGAGCCCTGTGCCGCCTCTATAATTGTTCTGTATATTCCACTTTTATCTGGAGCTATTTAAATGCAAAGATTTTCTGACAAGACAGTGAACCTAAAGTTTGGTACAAGACAGTAAAGAGACAGATTTTTTTTTAGTATGATTTACTTAAACTGCCCTCTGAACTTTGAAAAACCATTAGTTTTCATGATGATACTGCACATTAGGTCTCTAATTAAACCTGCTGTACTAGACACACAAAAACTAAGCCCAAAAGATCCCTGCCCCAAAGAACTTGTAAATCTAGATAATACCATATAAAATGTATATACAGCACATTTCACAATATTGCAGGACATTAAAAAAACCAGTGTGCCTAACCCATGAACTGAGTTGCAACGAAGAGGAGGGAAGAGGAAATTCGTTTTACATGTACAGAAATACCTTCGGATTGCCCAGACTTCACTTAGTCAAAAATGGTGCTTTTCTAGATGCAATCTCTCCAGCTAAAAAGCCAAGCTGACCTTTCCGTACTGGCCATGAAATAGGCACCCAAGGGATGGCAGCTCTCACCAACTGTCTTCACAGACCCAGGGAAACCATCAAACTCGTACATCCACACAGAGGATAAAGGACATCATTTGTCCTCTAGGAGAAAACCAGCTTTACCTGTACGGATCCAATTGCAAACATGAGGCAGAAACTCCCAAAGACTGAGAAGAGATTTCTTTCTCATTCCATAAGTAATTATTTGAGCATGCTAACAGCCTGACCAAAACACACCAACACTGTAGGAGGGTTACCTCAAGATCAAACATTGTGCCCAATAGTGAGACGGAAAAGCAGCGTTCACCAGGCCTTCTCAGAAGTCTGACCAGCCAAAGAGAGTGTGTATTATTACAGGAAAAACAGACAAGGAGAGAAAAATAAGGGAAAATTCTCTAAGACTGTAAACACCAGAATAGGGAGCTGGAGGGGAAATCTCTCCAAAACCAAAAAGTAATGGAGATTCTTGAAAGCAAAGCAGCAAAGAACCAAAGGCTGCACAGCAACTGCAGCATCTGCCACTACAGAAAATGTGTTTAATAACAGAAGAGGCAAGTTTACAACTGACAGACAGAAGCTGATTCATTTCTTTGTATGCAACCCCTACAATACAAACAGAAGGGATCTTTTCATTACTGTAGTTTAAAATGAAAACAAACAACAAAACCCCCAAACAGGACAGACATTTCTACTACAGTCAGAAAGGTTCTGCATGATGCATTCAGATAAGACTTCTGTGCTCTAGGTCTTATAGAAAGGAAGAAAGTCTGAAACTGAGAGGAAAAAGAAGATGGAGAGACTGTCTAAGATGAAAAGATGGGAAAGAATCCGTAAGACTCTTCTTGCAAATACTGCAGTCATGAAACAGGTCATGCTGTTAAGCTTGCAAAGAACAAGACAGCACTGAAATCATTTTCTACTCTCTTGTTTATGATACTTACTTAGAGCACCAAGTATCTTTCATCATCATCATTATGGCTTATATGATTGCAGCTTGAAAATAATCAGGATCAGAACAGAGGGTTCCTAGCAGGAGAATAAATGCTGTAGAAACTACTAAGAATCCATTTTTAAACATGCATTTCTTGGCTAAGATGCAGAGAGAAGTATTTGTACTCTTTTATTGTCTGAGTTAGGAGAAAGATCAGAACAGCAACACGAAATCAAGCACTTTATTTTATAGTGTTGTTTTGATTAGAAAAGTAGAGGAATTACCTGAAAACTCAGTATTTTTATCACCACATATTTACCACACCTGATGCTATGAATACTACATCTGATACTATCATCACCTGTTTTATGGTTACCATAAATATTCCTAATCCCTAATGGCTTTAGGTTATGCAAAATGAAACTTAAATTGCAAGTCAATACCAGAGACAAATGATAACCAAACCGCTCTAGCAGGAGTCTGCTATAAGACCACATCTTCCAGCCTTCTTTCTCCTGATCATAGAATCATCAGGTGGGTTGGGTTGGAAGGGGTCTCAAAGACCATCTAGTTCCAACCCCCCTGCCACAGGTAGGGACACCTGTCACTAGACCAGGTTGCTGAAAGCCTCATCCCAGACTGGCCTTGAACACTTCCAAGGATGACCACCATTTGTTTTAATTGAACTCTGCATTTCCACTATAGGTAACCATAAAACTTAGTGTCAAATCAAACTATAAGGAGGGTTTTTTTAATAAGAAGATTCAAAAAGATTGTTTTTCAAATTTAATCACTGTGCATCCATTTTCAGTTCAAATGTCTGAGTCACATTACATTACTGAAATGAGAATTTTAATAAGATTACTATTTTGCTTCTGTCTCATTAGCGTTATTACTAATTGCAGTGATTGATATCTATTGTAAATATTAATATAAGACACTTACTTCAGGGTTACATTCAGGCCAAACTGTGATTCAAATCTACACTTTATTAAATTTAATTGTGTTTTTATCTGGTTCAGCTATCAGATCTACAGGGGATGTGCTATGCCTTGAATTACTTCGAGCTGCTGAGGAATTTAAGTAAATTCAAGATTCTCTTTTCTACTGGAAACACAGATATTTCTTATTAAGGTAAAATCAGTCCTGACTTGACTGCTTACTCTGTATTGTGAGGTGCAAAGGGAGACATAGAATCCAAATAACTCATTAGAGATGCTGTAAGAAAAGCCTTTCATCTTTTTTTTTGTAAGTAAATGAGGAGAAATTAGGCTTTTGTGTTCCTGCAATACCCTGCATTCAGAATTTCTTAGCTGAAAGTTCACCACCCAACGCGGGCAGAAAGATCACAAGCTCTAAAGTTAATAATTCTGTATTTAAGGGGAATTGGGAAAAAAAGGCTAGCCTTAGGAGGATACTTACAGACAGCATAGACTCTGAAGACGCTCAAGTCAACCCTTCCAATCCACAGATCCAATCTGCCAAACCCAAACCACAATATAGTATTTTCCTCTGCAAACAAAAAGCTCTATGCTGCAAGATGACAATGCTACTTTGGTTTGTCCTTGGCATGACTGTCCTTCAGTTTCCAGCAACTGAACTTCTTTGTCCACAAAAATCCTCCAGAGACATGTGTCTTCTACATAAAGAAAACCCATCAGAGCATGTCTGTGGTCACAGCACAGCCTGCCTGCATCCAGCTGGCAGCAGCCACACACATCTACAGGGGCTATAAAGCATGTGATGCTGGAGGGGGGTTGAGGGCAAAGGGAAGAGCATTACTAAAGACGACTTAGCACTGCAAGAGAACTGTGTGCATCAGTGTGTTTACAGCATCATGCAGGCACGCTAGCTTCAACAGAGACAGCGATGGTTCTGATATTTCTCTCTGAATGAAACGTATTGACATTGTTTGTTAAAAAAATATTTAAAACGTGCTGGAGCACAGAGCAAATTTAAACTCCAACATCCTGCAATGACCCTGAACTGCATAGTGATGTCTTCAGATACGCCCAGAATATGAAAGCTCTAAACAAAAATGTGAAGGAGCCAGCAACTGGTAACAGGCGTCCTTGTGAGGCACCTTAGTAGATTTCTTTTACTTCTTCAAATATGGCCTGCTCTTTCTTGAGGGATATGTAAATTTAAAAAGAAAGAAAAACCATACACAAACAAACCAACACCACAGCAAGACAGCAACATTTTCCTAAAAGCTGTTTAACACACTTGAAATGCATCTCTGTTCAACCTTTATGCCCATTTCAAGCATTTCCTTCACTACCACTGGAATACAAAGCTGCTTCTGTGCAAATTGCTCTTTTACTTCATGGAACATGACGCCTAATAAAAATCCCTTTTTTTCTAAAAAAAAAAAAAAAACCAAAAAAAAAAAAAACCAAAAAAAACAAAAAAGAAAACCTTTGCCTCCCAATTAAAAACAGGGATTAGCCCTCGCAAGGGAAAACCAGGGAACATTTTCTCTGAGTTCTAGATCATGAGATTTATTTTCCATCTCAAAGGCAGTAGATGCCAATAACCTTGACTCTGGCTGATGTGCACTCCGCGTCTAAAATAAAATGAAACAGTAGGAGGAGGTCTTGTCGCATCTGCGGGAAACACCGTCCAGCCAAGCAGTGAGAGAGAACAGTGAGTTCTCCTTAGACTTTAAAAAATAAAGGCAACTTTCCTCCTCTCTGCCTCCCATTTCGCCTAAGTTCTTTTAAATACTGCAGTTTCCCAGCAATAATATGCAAATCAGAGAAGTGCCCTTACCAAATGGAAAAGAATTCAGCATCAATAGTTTATAATGACTGTTTTTACCTTCTAGGATTTTAAACTGCAATTAAACACTTATTACAGAAAATTATTTTTTAAATTCTATCTGGTTGTGTCATAGTATTTAATCTCAAAGAAAAGACTTCAGCAAGTAAACTCTAGCTGTTCAGAAAGTAAACCCCGATAGAAATATCATATACACTGATCATATGTTTATATTTACACTGATTGTATATAATATACTGATTATCGAGAGAGAATATACACATGTATGTATGGACTCAGCAAGATGCTTATTGATTTCTAAATAAGTTTAATATCCTGACTTTTGATCACCTTCAGTTTGCAGAATACTGCAACCTCTGCTCTCACATCACTCCTCTACCTACACAGTATGTACTTCCTATGAATGTTTGTTGCTGTTAAGGGATGGCATTCATGCTTGCATCTTAGCATGCCAGGCTGGAGATATTGTTACCTGCTAGAACAGCTGTTTTAAGACCTTCTCCTTCCTACAGAAATAGTACACTGTCTTATTAAAAGAAAAACTGATTTACAAGAAACTGATTTGTTCTTCCTTCTCCTTCAATATTAAGTGTTGGACTTAAGAGTTGGATTCAGAGCTAAAGGGCTGACAACTCCAGCCTCCATTCTCATTACTGTAAAAATAAAGAAATAAAAATCAGGGCTGATTGTCAACACAGATTTTCAGCCTTAATTCTGAGTTTCCCTGAATTTTTAGCCAGACTCTTCACAGTTACATAAAAGTTGGTTTATAATATTCCTTAGTGGAATTTCCTTTTTATTTGGCTTTGATTTTTTTCAGGTTTCTTTGTTTGTTTGGGGTTTTTTTTTTGGTTGGTTGGTTTTTCTCTCCTTCAGCAGTGTGTGTGTGTGTGTGTGTGTGTGTGTATATAGATAGATAGATATAAAGCCTTACAAGTAAAAAATGCCTTTCAAATTCTACACACGTTTTAGCAATGTCTTAACTACCTAATGACTCTGTAAGAGTATCTAACAGCTCCAGGCAATGCAATACTAAGAAAAGTGTCCTTTTTTTAATGAATAAAAATATAATTAGGACTTACAGCATGTGATGAGTTAAAAAAACCAAACCAACCTGAACAGCTCCTTCAGCTCCTTCAGAGCCTGCTGGCTCCTTCAAGCCAGCAGGCTCTTTAGACCACTGCCCTACGATCCCATATCTTGTAATGGATTCAAGTCACTGGTCTCTGAGTGCACTAAAAAACTAGCAATTTAAAGAGAAATTTTCAAACACACTGTAAATCAGTCGGTATGAACAACAAGGGGTTTTTCTCAACATATGAGGCAAGTCCCCTTGTGAAGATGCCAACCATGTCAAGAGAGATCTTCTAAGTCATGGGAGTTTGGTTTGTGCGTCTGCTTACTCCTGTTGCCTATCTTTCCCGCAGTGCTAACCCCACAAAGTGGAGCTGGCTTCAGAGCTTAGGAGAAAAGGAATTTTACTGAGATGCACAGTGTTGAAGCCATGCTCAAATTTGGGGGGTTCCCCCCCCCACCCCGGATACTATGAACTATGCATAGCATCTCCCTCAAAGCCAGGAAAACTAAGCAAAGTCCAAGGCCATGTGCACTAGCAATGCATCCTGACCCAACGAGACCTTCTGCTATCTAAAGCTGAACGACTGTGGGCAGGATGTACAGCTTTTCAAAGCTAAATTGTTTCAGAAGAGCTAGGTCATATTTCAGCTTCTGGGAGGCATAGACTAAATTGCATTTGGCTGTGCAGCAGAGGAACCTCCAGCCTCTCTCATAGTCAGTGCCTGCCTCCACTAGCGCTGGGAGCACATGCCCACCCTCCCTAACCCACTCACCAGGGCAATGGCAGACAGCACTGGCTCCAGCCCCATGCTGCTCTCCAGCATGATGGAAAACCTCTGTCCGCCAGCCTCTGCCCGCTGTGGCAGTGAGGAGATGCTGGCAGGCTGTGCAGACAAGCTGGGTCCTTAAGCAGCAGGAGCCACAGTTATGCGTGGAGATGGAGGGCAAGGAAGCTCGTTCAGGCTTGGCCCTAAGCCACATTAGAGATGGCACCTGGTAGAACACTGCAGTGATTTTGCTGCCTCCATCAGCCTGCCCTCCAAACACCTACTCTGTCTTTGCACAGAAACCCATCCAGCTTTCAGGTTTTCTGCTGTGGGGTTCAGTATAACCCATGAGCATATGGTGCAATTTATCCAGACTATGCTCCACCCTTGGCGAGTTTGATTTTAGGAGCATAAAAATCTCTCATTACAAAACTGCTTTATGCATCTCATTTGCTTGACAAGAACTCTGTCCTAATGGCTGGGCAATTGAGATTACTGCTAATGATGCAATTACCACCAACACCCGGATTTCTGTCCTCTCCATTCCTGGCTTGTCTGCTTCATAGAATCACAGAATAGTTTGGGTTGGAAAGGACCTTAAGATCATCTAGTTCCAACCCCCCTGCCATGGGCAGGGACACCTCACGCTAGACCATGTCACTCAAGGCTCTGTCCAACCTGGCCTTGATCACTCACTCACTCACTCATTTCTAAATCTAGTTTTCTAAAGTGCAGCATTTATAACATTAAATGGTTCTACACGTCTTGTATAACAACAACACAACTTGGTTGTGATCTCTTCCTATAATGGGAAAAAACTGTTATTCTACCCCAGAATTATACTAATGAGCCCCAAACATACTTGGCCCTTTGCCTTTTCCACCTTTGTAGTACAGAGACAGACCACTTCAGGTAAAGAGTAACCTTTTATAAAAATTACTCTTCTTCCCTCTTACTCCTTTTGCATTTCGAAATTCTTCACTTTTTCCATATTATATTGTCTGTGATTACCAGTATAATCTGCTGTGCCACTTCTGGGTGATCTAAACCAGCAAGCCAGATGCATTTGCCAAGTGAAACCATACCCACCCAGCCAAAAACCCCAGCAGACCTATATCTTAGCATTACAGCTGGGTAACAAGACAGTAGTTACCAATTACAGTAAATAACAAATAGTTGCATCCTACCTATGTCTGCTGAAATGCTGAATTTTTGTGTTCAAAAATTCTGATCTTCCAAACTACTAAGTACAGCCAGTAAATGCAGAGAACAAAAGCATTTCCACGTGAGATTAGATTTACTCATGTTTATCAAACCAAGCATGTCTGCACTTGAATTTTGGAGTTATCACTTTCCATATATGAAAATGCGAAAGAAAAAGCTGCACTGTATTCTTCAGAATTTTCAGCGGTGATACCAAAATCTCTTGCTTGCAGTTTCTCAGTGGGTCTTAGAGATAGCTGTGCAAGCTTACAGCACTTCTAAGCAGGGGAGGAAGCAGAAAACACCAGCTTTCTGAAACTGAAAGGGATAGCAAGCCAGAAGGCAGACAGGAGGAGTAATTCTGTGTGCCTATTTGTATGCACTCCAAATACTTTCATGCAGTTTTCCTCGTGGCAGTTGTCTTAAGAGACAGCTCAAGTGAAGCAAAACCAGCTGTGCCAGACCTGGCAAAGGGCATCCCAGCCAGAGTTCTGTGCCCAGATGTAAAACATAAGAGATTGCCTGTGAAAAGTCAGCTTGCAGTTAGCAAGGGGGGTTCCTCATGCACTGATGAGCAATGCAAACACGCTGCACAAACCTACACAAAGTGGTACGCAGATTTATAAAGTAGATGCTGAAGCTGGGGTTTTCTTAAAAACATCGGCTCTAATTCTTAGCCTCAGGGCAACTACTTCACACTAGAAGTAACAACTGAAGAAACGACTGCTAGGAAAGTGGATTAAAAAAACTGGAAAAGGTCCATGTGCAAGGTAGTCACTGGTATCCTGAAGAGGAGATGAGAACGATCGTTTATAAGGCAAGTCCCCAACCAGCTGACATTAGAGCTAATGTGAAGTCAAACAACACTGGAGATTGAACTGCAGATAAATCACACCAGGGAACTGAGAAGTAGCTGATGCAGAAGGGTAACCAGAAGCAATTAATAGAGCAGCCTACATGAGGAGTTGCCCAGGTACCTGTTGCCAGACACAGGGAGACACTGACAGCTCCAAAACCACAGTGTGGTCTGACACGAGGCCCTGGAGCAAGTCTATGGATGGGCTGAAACTTCTGAATTGGGAATAAATCAAGATTTTTACTTTCCACAAGTTAAAAATTAGTCATAACTCATCACCAGCCTCTGCGACAGAGGAATTTACTCTCAGGAGAACAAGAAGGATCCGGTCACTGTATGTATGCATATAGACATTTGATACCCAGTATTTCTAATACTGCTGTACTAAAAAAGAAAGTTCACCCCTTGATAACAACATCATAAGAATTCCCAGCATATTAACAGAAAAAAACCCACACCTTACTTTTGGGTGATGTCCTACCAGATGCCCCTCCAAAGCAGTCTTCTTTCATTCTCAAACCTTTAAGCATGCTTACTAAGTGATCAATTACTCTCTTTAGCGGTTCCAACAAGTTCCATGTAGTTCAACCAAGTCAGGTCCCTAAAGATATTGTTGCAATGAACCTGGAAGAATGTTTTTAAGCTAAAAAGCTCCAGCTGAGACTGCTGTTTCTACCAATTTTTGATGCCAGATGGACAAAGATAAAGGCTGGGTAAGGGAAACTAGTGCAAGTGATAAGTAGGTACAGCTGGGAGGGGGAGAGAATGGGGTTGAAACACTAGGCCAGTGGGTGAAGCTAGCTGAATCCATGTTTTTCAGTGTCATCCTAACTTGGGAAGACAAATGCAGGTTAGAATTCTCTCTGCCATCTGAAGGGAGTGAAAACGCATGAGATTGGTCTTCTGACAACATGAACCATAAACAGCTTGAGAAATTAGTGTTGGCTCATCAATATATCTACTGAAGGAAACTAAGGCTGCTGAGCCTTGAGTAGTTCAATAGCAGTTCAGTCTACTAATCTAGTTAACAATTTGCTTCTGTCTGCAGGTTTTGCAGGACTGTGCTCTCAATAAGGTCACCCAGAACAGTACAGGGAACTTTCCATAATACAGCAGAGATTTTTTTGTTGGGCAGAGTTCCATGCAGATACTCAGTGCAGAACTCTCTATCTGCAGCTATTTAGATATGACTATCAGGTGGGTTTTGTTGTTTCAGGGAGCTTTTGTGAGGTGTTTGTTTTGGTATTTTTTAAGAAAAATACCTTTCCTGAGGCCTTATCAGTTCACGTGAGCTGGTTTGAAAGGCCTGCTATCTTCTCCAAGTAGACAGTGGAACAGCTGCAGAAGAATAAATGGGCTAAAACAGTTATGGATACGGCAGTGAAACATAATACTTCAGCCTGGTCCACTAACCTTCATGCAATAAATGAAGAGGAATTTGAACTACTATATGAAACATGACTGTCCAATCACCAGGGTCAGGACTAGAACTGCCATCAGTGTAAGTAGCTTGATATGGAAGATGATAAAGTTTTATTCCAGGCTTTGAGTCTGAATGACACCAACAGGATGTTAACAGAAAGATTTTTGCCACATCTTCCAGACACTCGCCAGCACTGACCAGTCTGCCCCCCTGCCTCATAGGTTAGTTTTGTCCTCCCTAAATATATGTTCCACTGTGATTTAACTATTCAGGCAACAAGGGTGGGAATGATCCTTTCTGCTCACAGGTAAGTAACACAGAGGGCCTTGTGGCTTAAGGACAGCACTCCTGAATATGAAAACACAGAAGTATCAGAGAAAAGAAACAAAAGCATGCCTTACCAGCAAGAAGCAGTGGCCCTGTAACTGAAATGTAAGTAACTAGGGGGGGTGGGAATTGAATATATTCTTTTTTTTTCCCCTTTTTCTTTTTTTATGGCATAAAGCTTTCACATACACATTAAGATGCTAGCTAGATTATTCTGAGTAATTAAAAACATGGAGGAGTTCATACATCAAAAACCATTTCTGGTTTCTCTGAAAGGAAGCGGAAGATGAACCATCCCACTGGGACACAGGGAGGAAAGGATGGTAACACTGGCATTCTTCACTACACAGCAGTGTGGTGTCAGTTCTGAAGTACTGGCAGAATAAACCCAGAGCCTCAGCTTGCTTCAGTCTTTAGAGAACCTTTTTGCTGCCTAACCATGATCTCTTTGCTCTTCCTCATTCTAGTGGGCAAGTACACACCCCTTCTATATACATGGTAGATTAAAGTAGTTGGATTCCTGTAAGTAATAAAAATAGTAAAACTTCTATTTTTGCTTTCAAATTCACTAAACAAATGTAGATATATGATAGTCTCTGCACCATTAGATGCTATTGCTCCTTTATCTTCAGGGTCTTTGATGTTCTATTGTTATGGATGAGGATCAAGAATTTAACAAATGCTAATTACTGCTGATACAATGGATGCTTCTTGACTTCCAATAAACCCTTTGACATCAATGTATGATTACTACAGGAAACATTGTCCCATTGAAATGACTACAAAGACAAGCAAAAGAGGAAGGCATGTGCAGATCAGCACACAAGTAGAATGAACAGGCTGAAGAGGAAGCTGCCACAACTCTTGTTAACTCTGTCCTGTTTGATATAAATCGCTTACAAAATGTGGAGGCATACCCTCACATCCCCAGCAAGTGGGGAGAAAGAGTGGGAATTCTATAGGGGGAAAACAACAGAGAAAATCTGGCACACAGGGAGATAGCTACATCATGGCTGGCTGTTCAAAAGCAACTGGAACTTCAGATGCAGGGGAAAAACTTGGGAACCGTTTATAAATTCCCTCCAGCTGCCTACTGCTTACTAGCAAAAGCCACAGAGACATGGAAACACCACCATCAGGCTGAGGATCTACTGTGCTGTCTTAGCAGCCTTACATTCTCCCAATCCATCTCTACCACACTCCTCTTAAGCACCCAGTACCCTTTTTCTAAGCACTTACTTACTTGCTTTTCTACCCAAAGTAGCCCAAATCTCCACTATTTATGTGTTCTTGCAATAGAGGCTCCTCAGTTTCCACAAATACCTCCACAACCTGTATATCTGAATACAGAAATATACAGTCAGTCTCACAAAACTATTTTCAGTGCCACCCACCTTCTGGTGACTAAGTAGTCCATGCACATACAGCTTTCTTGACAGATGCCTCAGGCTTGCAGAAGATGTCAGTCAGAGGTTACATTTCTTGTACACTTCCACAGGGCCTGATGTCACCAGTCCCTCCCCTGCATGTACTATATTTTGAGCTAGATTCACTGATGAAAATCTGGATTTTAATTGTAAATTCAATTCAATAGATTTTAATTCATAAACCCTAACAGAACAAGTAGCATGACATTTGACAGTAATGTCTTGGCTTTACCTGCCTTTCCTGTGGGTGGATGCAGATGTGTGTTGAAGTGATGTCTTCCCAAAGAAATCTTAACAAATATAGCATTACAGCTATTTATAAAATTAAATTCTGTTGTTGACAGTATTTCTGCAAGCTTGATGTTTTCTATGAATTAGATCACTGTGCTGAAGCCAGAAGTTCTATACTAACAAAGTCACAGATGGAAACCAAAGTATTGCACTAAAAAGTATTATATTCACCACTGTTAGCACAGGTTAAGACAGATAACATTTTCCCCAAAGATGGACAGGTTATTAATGGTGGGAGTGAAGAAAAAAGCAAAACCACACATACCTCAAGATACAACAACCAGAGTCCGCAGTTCCAACTACAAAAAAACCCCAATGCCAAGGTTGAAGTTTGCTACGTAAACCACCATGACCACTTCTAAAACAAGCTATGCTTCTGCCAACAGACCCTGTTGAAATTAAGATTGTGGAAATTCAGGTATCATTAAAACTGATACATGTCTTCATCAGAAACTGAGGCTGTGCCCATGTCCAACTCCCAACCATCTTCTTTATCAGTCAGCAGGACATGGGCATGCTTTTCTCATTAAAACTTAATGCACTTTTTTTTAAGCTAGGCTACAGGAGATTTGTATCTATTCAGGGTTTTTTTAGTTTGCTTGTATGCTAGCTTTATTTACTGATTGATTTACAACTGGATATGGGGGGCAGGGGAATACTTTCCCACTCAGCAGCTGGTTTTGGTGAAGATACAATCTGCTGTTGTAAAGCTCCGAGTCCATCAGCACTGCAGCCCTGGGAGCCAAGCCCTTCATGCTGCATCTAGTCCTGTATGGATTTTGCCAGCTCTGGGTTTCTAATGGCTGTCATTCATTAGTAAGGACAAGGACAAAGCTGATGATGATAATGACAGCAAAGAAATTAGGAAGATTCTGTGGCTTTCAATGAAAGGGGAGGGCGGGAAATAAATTAAATGAAGGTCCATAAACAAAGTTATGCCCTTATATAAAAGGATAAAAGAAAAGTCATCCACCTATAAATACCTTCAGTATCTACAATATTTAGAGCATTTGCTACAGTACATATCTGAATGCACAAAGGAGTAATAGAGATTCTTAAGACAGCTTTATTGTTTTACTTTATGTAAAACTGGTAAGAGAGAGGACAATAAATCTTCATGTTTAGTCATTTATGATCAGATGTTGTCCCTAGTAATTTATAGGTGACTGTTTTCATTAGCCCATGCCCAATGTCCCTTCTAAATAAGCACACCATACACTTTATAGACACCTCTCTCTCTAGCCAAATAATATTCCACATATTCCAAACTGAGACACTAGTAAAAGCCTATCCTGTCATTTAACCAGCAATCAAGTTAAATCTCAAAATGCTGTAAGTAATGTCTTTTCCTACTTAATTCAGTAGGAAGTGCAAGTTATCAGCATTCAAGAGATCTAAGTGGTTTCTGTTTAGCAACCTAAATTAATTTCAAAATGTTTACCTGCTGGGCCCAAACCTTGAATAAATGACTTGTGACTTGAACAAAGTCTTCCAGAACATAATTAAGAACATTCACGGGTAACGGAGCACTTATGGAGGCACCAGGGGGTCTATATGTAGCCAACAAATGGGGGAATTTCAATTATTAAGTTGTAACTTCACACAACCTACAAGCAAATACCTGCTGGACAGGAAAATTGGCCAAAAAATAGGAAGAGGGGAGGGAGAAGAGTTGCTGCAAAGAAGGTATTTGGATATTTGGATAGATAATGTTATTTATAAATGGAGCATTATCTTAAGCTCAGAACATCTCTACTCTTGTCTGTTAGGCTTCACTATGACCAAGACTTCATACCACCTTCTTTTCTATACAAAGAAGCAGCATGAACTGCTGGGCTTTGTGGTTTGCAGAGGAAAAGTATCAAAGAAAGAAATGTACGTGGCAATGAAAACTTTTGCTACTGATTAGCAGATAGATCAGCATGGCCTCCTCTCCAGAGACCAGCAGAAACTTCCAAAAAGGCTTTTGGAAAGTTGAAAAACTCACCTCAAGGCATACAGCAAAAATCAGACCTGTGCCTGTCTCCTTAAATACTTCAGACTCTGCTGGAGTCCTCTTTACTCCCACCAACGCAATGCAACAGTGATTCTCAATACTGTCATAAATAGTGTATGTTGAAATTGTGCTAGAACTGGAGGAGGGAATGAACCCATTGTTTTAGAGTTTCAACAGAAAGCAGATAAACCTTAACTCTCAGAAAAGAAGTCTGAAGCGCAGGAAAAGGGGCATTTCTAAGGATACATAGTCAAATCTAATATTATGAAACTTACACCTGCTTTACAGAGACTGTTATTGTTTATTCTCACACACAATGTGAAATGAAGTCAATAATTTTTCTACATAGTACACTACAAATGCCAGTCATGGAAAATACAATTAGGCAACCACAAAACACAACCAAGCATTCATCCAGGACAAATCCTTCCAGGACCTAGCATCTAGCACAGACATTCTGAATGCCCTTGGTTCTCACTGACACAGTTCCTTAGGGGACAGAAGCAAGTCTTTATTTTTACTTCCAAACTAACAAGAAGTGTTTCCTACCCAGAAATACAATACAAGAGAAGTATGTGCTACCTAACATCTTTACTTCAGTTTCCCTTCATGCACCTCTTTTTAATGGTTAAATAATGCTCCAAGAGTTCATTAACTCATACTTGAAAAAAGTTCGGAAGACAAGCATTAGTAGATAAGGACAACTGTTATTATCCAAGGACAGAGCAGGAGTGATCAAGTGTCTTAGCAGATTTGTGCTGCGTGATAAGAGCTTTTCTAATTCTTTTTCTTCTCTTTACAAATTCTCTTATTTCATGAAAAGATATTGCAGCAAGGACATACTACTTGTCAAGCTCTTCTGATGCTATTTACTGGCACCATAACATGATACCAAAGAAGGCTGTGGGGAAAAAATGTTTTAAAAATAAGATGCTACCTTCCATTCAAACCAAGCACCAAACTTCTATTGAAAATGTACATTTTGAAAATGTTGATGGATAGAAACACATCGGTTTTATCTGTGACTGAGGTTGCATCTGCCTGGTTCTACAAGTCTGGTAATTCTTTTCACTAATGACATGCATACACATCTCTCTACCTGTATAACACAACTGAATTAAAACAGACCTGCAGTAGTTTTCACTTTATTACAACATAAAAGTCAACAATAAAACAATATATCTGTTGAGAAAATGGACAGGAAAACGTTAATGTTGCCACAAAGACCCAAACCATCCAAGTGCAGGATGATTTCTCACTGCAGCAAGACTACATGGACATGCAAAGAACATCCTTGTTTGAGCTGATCAGTAGGCAGCTAGCTCTTCTCCAACAGCAAGCGCTCAGGATTGATTACAATTCCCTCAGACTGTTCTTTGAACAGTGAGAAAAATGGTGCAGGAACCTGGAAATGCATCTCCTAACAATTGCAGCTAATTACCATTCAGGCTCCTGCTCCTATCCCAGCTGCTCAAGGATAATTACCCTTAATGAAAGTGGTGGTTGCAGGCTTCTTGGCTCTGCTAAGTTGCCTCATAACAACACACTGCCAAACATATTTGGCATTCTGTACACCATGCCACAGAGGAACAGTATTGATCCACACACCATGGCATCACTTTCAGACTAAGAAATTCATTTGGGAAAAACATACGATATACTCAAAAGCACAGGAAAACATCACTCCCTGAGACCAGACAGTTCCTCTGTGCCAGGATGCTGTCTGAAATGCAGCTTGCCCACATGACAGCACAATTCCTTAATAGAAAGCCATTTCACGTGACAGAGCAGTACTGTTGTTGTTTACAGAGCACCTAGGACAGGTGAGAGTGCTGGTAGACACAGCAAGCTTAGGTAGGGTCGAGGCTGACCCCGGCCTCTTTGGCCCCATATGCATAGGGAAAGTTTTGCCACTACGGCTATACTGCTGTATTACAGCAAGAAATTGCTCACCGTGGCAATGTGGTTCAAAGGGACCTGGTTTTATTGTTAACAGGGGTCAATCCAGCTCAAATTTCCCTTCAGCTCTGTATTGGCTCTTTCAGCCAAAACATTTTTTGCTCTGCACCCAGGTTGTTACTGGCAGAGCTACCTTAGTCGCCAGCCTCACCTCCACCCAGCAGTACTTTGTCACAGAGACCTTGCTGTGGATATGTTGTTGATGGCCACGGACAGCTGTCCAGAGGGGATGTAAACCAACCATGCACCTGGTGTTACAGCCCACACATCACTCTTTTGTACTGTGGAAACAGGGAATAAATCACAAGAAACACTTAAATTAATTTTGCCCACATTCAATTCTTAAATTATTTCCAAAGACTTCAATCAAACTAAGGCAAAAAAAATTCACCAGCACTGTTCTGGTGCAAGAGATATCAGTAATGCACCGTATTAAAGCTTCAGCTCTAGAAAAATGCCATCAATATTTCCCAATTAAGATATTTTCCTGTGATGGCTTCTCCTTACATGTGCTACGCAGCAAATGGGTGCATAATACTTGCTTGGTATTGGGGCTTTGAGAAGGAATGATCCTCCTGTGGTCTAACAGAAATAGTAGAAAAATAAGGCTGTCTGCCTTCCCTTTCTTAAACCATGTGGCTTCAACCACGACATCTACATATCTGTAATCAGCACAGATAAGCCAACCTCAAGATGCAGTTTTGCACAATGGAACTGGGGGCTGATAAGGAACATTTCCAGATACCAAGCCTCATTTTTGCAGGGAGAGAAGCAGCCTCTGGAATTAACAGAATAAAGCAAATATTACTTCATTTTACTTTTTTGTTTGTTTTCAAACAAACTGAGCCTTTACTGGTTTTTACCTTGAAATTATACAATTAATGACTGTGATACCAAGACAGAGCAGAATGACAATGAAATAAAGACACAGACAGGGACAAGGGAGAAAGATAGGCTCTTAGATGAAATGTGAAGCACAAGGGACAGTCAATAAGGTGAGTTGATGAGGTGCAGAGATGTGAAGAAATTGTTCCAAACAATAGAAGCCACAAATAAGGAGTTTCTCTGACAGCAGGAAGACTTTTTGATTTGCCAAGGAAGTGGTCATCAAGATGCAGGCACAGGCGGCTGTGATAGATCACAGGGGAAAGTGATAGAGAAAAATACAAATCAAGAATGTGAAGGATTTGGGGAACTTCTCAGGCTTTTTATCTTTTTTTTTTAGGCAAAAATCATCAAGTCCTATTGTTATGGAGATGAGATGTCATTTTTGCCTCAAGGTATGAAAAAGAAAATGAAGAAGGAAAGGAATAAGTACTATGATGAACAGCGGAGAACACAGAGTCAATAAAAACACTGGTTGAGAGGATATCCAATCAATACACCCGCTAATGTTATAAATAATGTTTTGGAGAGAATACTATTCTTTTTTCAGCTTGCATATGATAAGGCTCAATAATGTTGAAATTTATATTTATTTAGCAGTTACTTGTTACTGCCAAATAAGCATAGATTTATTTGTGATGTTAAATAAATTTACATCACTGCCTGGCAATAGAGCCTATAGGGTATCACAGTTGTTTTAATGCAGTATTACAAGTTTTGCATTCTCCCCATCTGTGTTTGGTTTACAGTCATGTTCGAGTTTTACCTAGAAAGATGTTTAGCTGGACAGTCCCTAATTCCACGGAATTTGAATGCCACATTGCTAACTTTGGCTTCCACTCTCCAAACACTGAGAATTATAATCTGAGGCCCCGAACACTGTAGGTTCCTAACACAGGTGAATTGTAGCATCCTGAATTATGACTACATATTGTCATCTACAGGATTAAAGAACACGTAAATGATTTGTAATTAAAGTTAAATACAAGACTTTGAGATAAGATCATACCTGTAAGGCTCATGACAAAAATGGGAAGAAATTCAAAATCAATGCTAGGAATCCATTCTTGATGCTCCTTCCAGTGTTTGGATAATAAGTAGTCTCAGAGCACTGGATGACCTCAGTAGGAAATGTCATGGTTATATTGCAGAGCATTTCCATTTTTACAACATTATACATAGAGCATCTGAAGACAATCTAGTACAACAGAAACTAACTTAAGTCTTAATTCTGTAGTAGATATTTGTCTTTGCTGGAATTTAGGAAATTTAGGGTATTCCAAATTCCAGCCCAGGGCTTCAGGCAAACACCTTGTGCTTATGGCATTTAAGGATGCACATACACAAACACCCTCACCCCTCTCCAGAAACAACTTACTCTGCTCTGGGTTCAAACTTGAACAGTTCAGGTTAGGTATAAGGAAGAAGTTCTTTACTATAAGGGTGGTGAGGCACTGGAACAGGTTGCCCAAAGAAGTGGTAAATGCTCCATCCCTGGCAGTGTTCAAGGCCAGGCTGGACAGAGCCTTGGGCTCACGCTCTAGTGTGAGGTGTCTCTGCCCATGACAGGGGGGTTGGAACTACATGATCTTAAAGTCCTTTCCAACCCAAACCATTCTATGATAGTACTCACACTCAAGTCTTCTTCTTTCTCTGAACAGAGCTGTCAGATGACTGACCGACAAAACTTTCTTTGCTGTCCCTTGGAGATTGACAGTTTATCTCTGATTCTCCTCAATTACAGACCCAAAAGAACTCCCCGAGTCCTCTCGCATTCACTCCATCCATCTAGCGTGACAACCATCCCCTGCTCCAGGTCGGAAGCAAACAGGATCTTTACACATGCCAGCTTCCGCACAGAGAGTGATATGTGATATTGCCACCTAGTCCTCAATAAAGATCACCCACACCACTGCACTCAATTTGCTTCCCATCAGCTGCAACAAACAACACTTTACTTTTGTCTTCTCTTCTCTAGGGTACAAAAACACCACCTTAGCTAAAATCAGGCTGCTGATACGAAGCCATGAAGTCCAAAGAACAAGGAGACTCAATGATCTTCTTTTTAACCTTATTCCCTCCTATGGCCCTACCACAAAGCCCAGTGATCTGGAAAGTGAGATGTAACCTGAAATCTCTGCACTATTCAGCTGGCAGCGAATTCTCCCTCGTAGCCCTTGGGTAGGTACTTAGTGCTTCAGTCACAGCCTTGTCTGATCTGAATGGCAAGGGAGTAAAATTAAAGGATCAACAGCATTCAAAATTACAGTCTTCTGTGTCAGCTAAGAGTAAGGTAAGGCAATAGCTCCAGTCCACTCATCTGTTCTTCAATTAGTTTAATTCCCATTTGGAGAGCATCCACCCTCAATGTCAGTGAACAGCTCTGCTGCCTTGTCTGTCTGCCAAACTACTCAGCCTTCTTATGTGGAAAGGGGGATATCTAAGATATGAACCACAAGGTACCCAGTTTATTTTACTACTAAGAATTGCAGCTTTGTCAAGAACTCTGAACTCCCCCGCACAAGTAGGTTTGTCCCGTTTCATGACGCTACCTGAGCCTAATTTCATGCACCCTTTTAATTATGGCTAATAACCAAATAAGCAGCACACTATTTCTGCCTCCTGGGAGAGATGGCAATTTACATCTCAAAAAATAATATAATTCACAGCAAAACTGAGGTCCCAACGTGCATAATAATTTTCTAAAATATACCCCGCACTGTCAATCAACCAAAGCCCATCTAAACTATTCTCTAATGCACCGGATAATTTAAACTCTAAAATATCCTTTAAAATCCCATAGAATAAATACAATACGTCATCCAAGAAAAAGTGATTATCATTTTCATTTCACTTCTCAGACGGTTCCTAATAGGGTCTATTTTCCTAATATATGTGTCCAACATCCATTAAGGATAATGAGAACAATGTGCATGAATCAAATGGGAGACTACAATTCATGTTTACTAGTAGGGACTAGACTGTGATCTTTACCACACAAGTCCAGAATAATTCAGCTGAGCACAGTTTTACTCCAGACCTTGGCAAATGAAAATATATCAGAATCTCGTCCTAGGTTGCTTGTATTTACATAAGACTAACTAGATCAAATATTTAAGGAAATAGCTTGGAAGGAAGCTCAGAAACCTGTGTGCAGTACAGAGAAGTGAATGAAAATATTGTGACCAGCTGAAGGCAAGAGCATATAAATCTACTGCAAGTTTACATCCTAAGAGACATAATATCCTGTATTTGCAGATAACCTATGGAGCAGTAATGATTTAATCCTGTTATTTTTATATGAATAGATAGCACCATTTACATTATTTATATTTTTTTTTAATATTGTTTTCACTAGATAGCAAAGGGCCAACAATGGCCATGATCAAGGAACTGAATGGCTATTTGGCACTTCAGAAAAGGAGTATTATACCAGTAACTGCACTCATCCTTTCACAGATGCAGTGGAGAACTACTCTATGCACCTGAAAAGGTCTACAAAACCATATCACATTCTCTGAATTAACGCAGAGATCTCATTCATTAGGATTCAATGTCAAACTTTTGTTATTTTTAACAATAGCACGAACGTCAGTTTTATAAAGCTTCAGGTCTGCTGGTGGTATCATTCTCTTTAGTGTTGAGTTGCAGTATCAGTTTAAGCCAACCTAGTCTTCTGTAATAGACACTGGTGCCCAAGTTAAATCATACAGCTTCCTTCAACACACACACTATAAAAATGCTACCATTAAGCAGCAGACTCTCCAGTGCAATTATAACAATAGTACTCAGTGCTGTGACAGTATTATACCAAGTAGTCCACAGATACCAAGCAGAAATACACCAGCCTATTTGACAAGCTACTGTGGAGATGGCTTATACAGAATCCCATTATACTCAGCAAGGGGAAATGATACAAGGAGCAAGAAATCTCGACACAGTACAGCAGAAATCACTCTTTTTTGCAGGGTGAGCTCAGCACCAAATCTACTCACATCACCTTTTATTTAGTTAACAAAAAAAACCTGATGCCAGATGTAGCAGACTGTGATGGAGCGTTTCATTTGTGGAGCCATGGTGTTAGCAATGGTTCATTGAGATTATTTCTCATACGCTGCCACTAAAACACTCCCTGTAATTATGTTAAACAATTAAGCATAAGTTAAGTTACCAAAAATGACATTGGGTGAAAATGCTCGCATGGATTAACTCTGCTAACCCCTGTGACTTTACACAGGGAAGAATTTGGATCTAACAAAAAATATGACTTGATGGACAACTTGGTGCTATGCAGACAAAATTAATTAGTATTTCAATCCTATTTAAAATAAGTTTATTAAGGGTATTCATCCTAATCTAGACTTTTTAAAATTACTTACTGAATATCAAAATATCCTGAATTAGAAAAGCCATTTAAAAACAGTCACCTTCCCCAAGTGAAACAAAGTTGTTACTACACATCTGGTGAAATTCTGCTAGAATTGCTGTTTTCCTGTTGCAAACACAGCCCCTTCTACTCAATAACAAGGAAGAGAATTTGGTCTTTTTTAGAAAACTCTTACAGATTATAAGAAGGTTGATTTTGTTTCCAAATATTGAGGGTTTACATACACATGCACCCACCATAGATTAATAATGCTCTAAACCATCTGTAGAAAATTGAACACCAAAATCAATCTTTCACATCCTTCTGTGTAAAAAATAAATGAATACTTGGAATAATTTCCCTGTCTTCCTTGTCTACATTTCCCATTTTCAAAAGGGATGGGTACCATAAATCTGAAATGCAGACATAGTATTTAAGAAATAAAGAATAAGCATTTTCTAAAAACTTGTGTAAATTATTTCTGATACTTTTCTAAGATTCTGTGAAAAATTCCTTATTTAAATTAAGTTACCTCTTTCTCTTCAAGAGATCAGATAAACTTAAAATTCCATTTAGTTGAGAGAAAAAAACAGAACAAAATAAAAAAGATACTTCTTAAAAGTAGAAAGTAAAAGTATTTCATCATAAGCGCTGGAGAAAAAGCCAAAGTATTTTCCTCCTAAAATAGGGAAACAGATTCTGGGCCTATTCAACCAAAGTCAATGGAAGTCACAAGTCAGATTATACCACCTACAGTCTTTAAAGTCTCCAAACCAATAAAAGTACTTATCAGTCACCAGCATTTTGTTTAAATTAAATGAATTGCTAGTTTGGTACAGTTGAAAGCATTTGTCAAGAAATTAATGTAATCACCAATTACCCTTTTAACAAATTGTACTCTGTCAACTCGGAAGCCTTTTGCCTTCCCCTGTAAGAGTAGCTTCATGTGTCCTGATGAAGTTACAGGAATCACATGTAAGTGCTCAACAGATCTTAGTGTTCCAGAGAGCAATCTACAAAACCCTAACTTTCATTACTAGGTTTCATGAAATTTTAATGTCTTAAGACTCTCTGTTACTCTAATGTTGATTATAGTCACTGATACAATAGTATATTAAACGTACATGCTCTGGAACATCATCAGAAGAAAACATAGAATGAAGTTTGCTTTGTTCAACAAGTATGTATTGTCAGACACTGAGATTTTCACTTAGGGCTTTATCTTGTCGTGAAGATTCTGTGCATTTCACAAGAACTGGGTCATAGCTTAATCACATTGTGCAATGCCAGTTTGGTGACTGAAGAGAAAAAATAATGTGTGTTCAGAATCAAATACCACCCCCGGAGACTTCCAAGGTTGTGCGTAGAGCCATTTGGGACCAGCATTATGATCTCTTTAGCTATTTTCCATTCACTCCATAAAGATCAGGATTGACAGATGTGAACATGTAACACTTCAGGTTTTTTTTCTTACGACCTCTGATATAGCCACCCCCATTCTTTATTATTCTAGTATGTGCAGAAACTGTGCATTGACTGAAAACCATTTGTGGTGACTTAATTTGTGGATGAATTCTATTCCATCCTGCTCCAATCTGTTCTACATCCACAAATAGCTGAAGACATTCAACACCTTTTACCTCTCAATGACGTACCTCCAAGGAGAAGCTACTCAGTGAGGTATTCAGGAACTGCCAATATAAGACTTCAGATTTGCTCTGATTTATTCACTTGCTCTAAAGACATATCAAGTTTCTAAACACTCAAACACAGGAGTCCCAGCAACACAGAGAAAATAAATTCCATCTTTGACCTTTTTAAACTGCTCTTATAGCATCATTCTGTAAGACTAAATTTATTTTTCTATTCAATCTGTTCCATTCAATGGCTGCAAGATATTAGCTAGGATTAAAATCAGGTCAACAACTAACAATAAATAGCACTTTAAATTGAAGAATACAAAGGCACCAAAACACCCAAAAATGACTATAACTGATCTATTTGCTTCAAGATTCAATATTCTCAGTGGCAAGTCAATGTTCCTCTTGCAGTCTTTATGAGGAGTAACAATGAACAGTTTGAAAAACAGATATTTCATAGAAGAAAATGACGAGGTGATCATAGGCCTTAAAGGTGAAAATGGCATTACTGTTATTGATGACATGATAATGCCCAGGGGCTCTGATGGCAACCTGGAAGCTACTGTGCTCATTATTTTACAAAGAATGGGACATAAATGGAGTCATCACATAAAAATATGTATTAAATATATAGACAGCTAAGAACGGTCCAGGGCCTCAGGGCACACCATCTCATATAAAAATGTGGGTCCATATAGTAGATCAATTCATTTACTGACCTATCCACAACACCAACTACCCCTTTTAAATTAGTTCTTCCCTTGCAGGTAGTATATCTGTATGTTTAGATGTACATCACACCGTCCAGGCAAGTAGGCATGTGACAGAATAGCTGCACCTAAAACCTTAATCAATGAGGACAGAAATACAGTATCTCCAGTTAGGTCTATCTCCAATCAAGGTGGCTAAAATATACAAGATATGTAACACTTTTCCCCCTTTCCCACTTAATCTCTAAACATGGATATCCCAATGCATTGTCTGCACATATTTGCTACTGCAGCAGAAAATCCTCCATCACAAGAATGACGGTTCTGGTTGCCAGTGGAGTTAGATGAAGACCTCCTGACCTAAAGCATGAGGCCTACAAGATGTGCTGAAGAATTAAATCCACTTTCTGGTAGCTCAAGCATCCAACTATTGGTGGATAAAGTACCGTGGCAAGAAATGCAACATATTTGTGGCAGTGAGTCACACCAAGTTGTGTGGGTTTCTCTGGGCTCTTACAGAAAGTGAATGCGTAGCTCTGCTCTATACACTCTGTACCAGTGCCCTCTACTGGCTGTCATCACAAAAAATAAACTGCAATTAACAAGAGGTTGAGTCACAGCTTTTCCCACGTGTATTAGTTTATGCTGACTTGTCAGGTTTGTCATTTTAGTATTGAAGACAATGCTCTTCATGGTGCATGTCTGTGGTTATCCAGTGGCACACAAACTAGCTCATGATTGACTGTAGATAATCATGCTTTTTTGGGTGTGCTATGCATGCACTATGCTTCTAAATTTAACAACTATTACGCTAGCCCTGTTTTCAGCAAATGCATGGCTGCTTCTCTGTGGCATTTTCCTTGGATGTCAACATAATGTCAATAATGAAAACCAACACTAGGGAGGCATTCTGCTCTAATGGCTAGGAAAACATACCCTGGAGCCTGGGTTCTTGCTCCCTCTGCCCCTGCCTCACCAGGTAACCTGCTGTTATGTATTATTTACATTACAGTAGCATCTGGAGGCCTCAGGACCTGAGCAGGGTGGGGGCACTACTACGGCATGAACTGTTAACAAAAACAAGCTTGGCCTTCCTATGTAACAAGATACAAAAGAAAGATGAAATAAGTACACTGTAATAGGAGCCAGGAGTATTATGTCATTAATCTGTGCTCCAGTTTCCCCATTTGAAAAGCACTTTGGGATGTTCACATGAAAGGTGAACACCAATTTTTAAGCACTAGTATTAGATTGGAGGGGAGGGATATGAAGGGGGGTGTAGATATATTTTCCCACACTCCCAGATAAGCTTTTTCCACTGGAACAGATAAGATGGAAACTTTCTGTAGACTCTTGCTTCCATGATGGCAAAATACAGGACTGTGCAATGCACTAATTGTTTGCTTTACAACTAGCATTAAAAAACCCCACATCTGATACCTCCATCCTTGCTATTTCACTCATGCATAGTTGCAAATAATCACTTACTAAGTGAGATTCAGAGGCAGGACTACCACACAACGGTTTTGCTCCTTGAACAGATGCCCACTGAGCTGAGAGCGAGTGAAAACCTCCACAGTTTAAAAAATAAGAGAGAAAAAAAAACACAGCAGGTTTTCTTTCTTTTGATTTCACCCCCTGCAGCAGCTGCTTTCTAGGTATGTGTGTCTACAGCTCCCTTCTCTTGTCTGCACACACACAGAAATAGCTTTAATGCAAAAATCCAATCTTCAGTATCAGGCTGTCATCGCACAAAAATGAAACTGCTCATTTTTAACCAAAGGAAGCTTTTTTATGACTCGTTCCCCCAATAAAGCCATCATCCCATGCTAACAAGGTGCCATGAGATAGCTCACATGGTCAAGCTGAAGCGCTGCTACTCGGGCTAAGCAGGAGGAGTGTGAGGAGGCTCAGTGCAGCTCAACGTGCCTGCTCCTCCATGCACAGGGAGAAGTCACCTCCTCCTGACCCCATTCTTTGAGCAAAATTAAGAGCCCTTCACTGGAACGCAGTGCTAAAGGCAAACATGCCCTAAGGAAATGAGAAGAGCTGTTCAAATGAGTAAAGCCTTGCAGGATGAGGCCTTGTCTCTATCTTTCTATTTCCAGTTGTCAAAAGCTGCATCACTGCCAAACCTCACAACAGCAGCTTTCACATCCCTGGTGTTCAATGTAAGGGCTTGTGGGGTTTGATTTGTTAACTAAATTAAATACACTTTAAGCTAAACTTTAATTTGCTGCTTACTTGTAGTTTGTTATCATGTTCCTAAACACAGGTTAAAAAAAAAAAAATACCCAACAAAACAGAAGTCTGCTGCAGTTTAATTTTATTTACTTTTTAAGAATTTCTCTCAACAACATTCCTAAAGGGAAGCTGCACCTGAAAAGGATAAAATCCTACATTTATCAAAACCACAAAGAACAGAATTAAGGGGAGCTATTCACATAGCTCTGGTGGTTTGTTAGGTGATGGAGCTCTCAGCAGAAGACTGCATCTTCTGCAAAGCATGTGCAGACATACCTACATAACATAACATAGTTTGTAAAACATGTGGAAAACATAAAACAGGACAATGATCTTTAGTAGACCTTATAACAGTTTCCCACATGCCTCTTTGGCACAGCTGGCATCTTGCTGCCTCTGCAAGCCCAGGAATAGCCACCAAAATCCCCATCAATGGCTAGCATCATGATGGTTTATATGCCATCTATGCTTAGCACAGCAGGGAAATGGGACTCAAAATACCTTGCCCAGGGTTATAAAAGTCTGGTAGGCACAGACTCCATTTTTTCCAAGATAAGAGTCACTCCAATGAAGAAGTTAATCCATTTAGCTCGATAGCCCATGTCTTGTACTCATCTGCAGGAAACGCTGCTGTGCTGTCTACCATTCAGTTTCAGAACTACTACCACTGCCGAGTTTGAATTTTGTCATTCCAACAATCACACTGGAAAAAAGACAGGTATGAAATGCCACAAGTCAGGACTGAAGGGTTGCTGCTGTAAAGCCAAGACTCCTCAAAATAGCCCTACCCCATTCCCTGAACTCTTGCAGGACTGAGTCCATAATTTAGTACAGGTCTAAAATATTGCTTTGATCAGCCCACATGCCCTGGAGACATCTTCTCTCAAATAGGCATGTTGAACTGCTTAAACCTGACCTGCATGTGACTGCAGAAATGCATCAGAGAACTACTGATTTATGAAGTTAACTGAAGAACTACTCCACTTCCAATACAACAAGCAACCACAACTCTAGATATATGTGCTCTGAGGAAACCTTTCTCAGGAAAATAAGTATCTCACACACACCTCCTCCAATCCAACAGTTTGTGGTCCCACTATCCCTTATTTTGAGACCCAAAACTGCAACATCTAAACACATTTCTAACTTCATACCCCTAGGATGTCCTGATCTATTTAATGGGAAACACCAAATTCAGTTGGATGACTTGCAAGTATCATGTTATGCATGTGTTTAAAAATGGCAAGATTAGGAGCTGGCAACCCATAACAGTCTAGAACACCACCTTCTATCACGTAATGAAGGTCAACTGACTTAGCTCTGTGAGACCGAGGATAACAGCGAGTTTTTAAGACATAGCCATTTGTAAGATGTCTAATGCAGAGCCCATGTTTTGTGCCTGTTAATAAATGTGTCCTTGTAAAATCTCTGTGAAGTAGAAAAGTAGTGTTATCCTGATTTTTCACAGATGGAAAATGGAGACACAGAGAAATTAAAGGGGAGAGGCTGTCTCTAGGGTAAGCATGACGCAAACCAGCCAAATCTTTATAGGTCAAAACTGCCACTTTGAATTGCACCTAGCAACAGATGGGAAGCCAGATTCCTTCCATTATGCATCCTTTTCAGTACGAAGACAGAAAATAACCAGTGTAAAATATATGCCTTATTTTTGCTATTATTGTTTGTTAGGCACTGCTAGAACAGAACGTGCTGTGGAGGAGAAGGAGGGGAAATACCGATTATTGCAAGGGTAACATTTACCTACAGATCTTGTAATCAAGAAGTTGCTTTTTGCACCAGTTTATTCCCAGCAGCTCTGAAATCTCCCAGATGAGTAAAGACGTTTGGTCTCTATCCCAGTGTTCGCTCAAAAGCAGTATAAACAGAAAGCTGGCAAAAAAGGAAAAGCCATGCTTATCAGGCTGTTGCTGCTCTATCTACCTCTTGCTGCCTTCCATAGTTTGCAGGACACATGAAAAGTAAAATAAATACCCCGTTACATTTTGCTTATCATCTGACACATTTCACAAGAAAATAAAGGCATCCACTGAGGGTTTCCTCTTTATAATTCTGTCTGCTGCTGACAGAAGGGGTGCCTAGAATTAGACACAGAAGATAACCTCTTAAATATATACATATTTAAAAAGCATTTTATCTCAGAGGAAAAAATATTTTTCTGCTGTGGTTGGTTGCTATCTTAGCCCCGCTTTAAACATTTATCTGATGAAATCAGTGCATTCCTCAAAAGAGACTGTTCATGAATCCTCAGATTCTTATGGCTAACAAATAATTAAATAGCTGAAACTCTGCACTTTTACCAGTAAAGTGTCTGACTCGTGATGCCTAGTTAAAAACCCAGCAGGGTCCAGCATGCCACCCCAGCCTGGCTGGGGTAATGCACTTCCACACAGCAGACAGTGGGATGGAATTTAGCCAGCCACCTCAGCTCAGGAATCTCACACCATTCCAACAAGCCCCTACAAACAGCATAAACGCAGATTCATTGTGGAGCCACGCTGACAGCCAGGACAAGAGGCATTAACACTGCAGAAATTAGAGAGATGAATTAAGGACACCAGCTTTTGTTTGGGATCAGCTGGTTGTAGAGACCTTGGGAAAAGTGTCAGCTTTTTAAAACTGCTTCTAATTCAAGATTGCACAGTTTGAGAGCCTCTTTCTAAAGCTATGGTTGTGACCCCAGTTCAGACAGTGGTATGAACGCTCCAAGAATTAGAAGAATTAGAATTTATTCATGTTTATAGTTCTTTGGCATCCGGGTGTCTCACAGTATTTTAAAGACATTTGTGAGAGGAATTTCTAGAAAATTTAAATCACACAGGTGATGGCAAACAAGACACAAACAGGTACAGAGAAGTTAAATGTCACCTGAAAGTCTGGGTCAAGTCCTTTACACTCCACTTCCATGTGGTTTTATTTCATAGTAATTTAAAACCCCTGCCCATTCATTCAGTGGTACAGCAATGTCAAACACAATGTGCTGGCAACTGCTGCTGTTGTTTCAAAGGCATCTTTATTTTAGCATTTTGTATAGCATAACCTGTCAAACTGCAGGGGAGGCAGGAAT
>NW_009919523.1:0-1141 GCF_000696875.1 Nestor notabilis
TGTATATATATATATATGTTTTGAAAATCAAGGTTGCTATTAATTTCAAGAAGAAAATTACATAGAATTTCAGAAAAAACCCTAAGCTGGTTATAGAGTCTGCTATCAGATGATTTATAAGGCAGCCTTATTCGGTGTGTTTACCACTGGAAAAAAAAAACCCAACCAGGGCATATGCGTGTTCTGTCACTGTCCATGTTGCTGGCTTTCTTTTTCTACAACCTTCTGACTGCTTATATTGTATGTATTACAGGGTATTTGTAAAGTAAAAACCCCCAAACACTATCAGTATTATACTAGGACAATAAATGAAAACCTGCCAAATCATGACAAAACTCAGCAATTAGATCCAAGCCAACCTGGAAAACCATACTAAACAGAAAGAGAAAATACAAAGGACATGCAACCAATAGAAGGAAAGAATCATACCAAACACATCTCATTAAATCCTATTCTTACTTTTGTACAACACCAACAGAGTTTAATCATAAATATTCAGCCATCAGACTATAACATTTCTATGGAGTTTGCTAAGTAGTAACTTCTTTAGACCATATACAGTTATGTCCTTATTTTGAATTTGTAGAAAGTCCTACAGAGGCCTATAGGCAGTGGAATACTTCCTCCTCCAAAAGCAGGATCATGAGCTAATCTGCAGTTTACTTTAACCTAGGGTAAATTATACACATAATAAAATCCAAAGCTAATATCCAACCCCTCTAGGAAGAACAGCTATACACACACAGGTCAGGAAGACATTCCCTGCTACCTCCAATACCAGCTTCAGGGTAGCAGAGGCAAAGTGTATGGTTTTGGAAAAGCATCCAGCTCACCCTGAACATATCAGAGTACCAAAGCCCTCCCACAAAAAATTCTTCATTTCCCCAAACACCCAAGCAATTTCATCAAGACATATAATCACCAGCAGCTGGAGACAGGAACCGAGGAAAAAACACTACTACCAAAAGTCCAAGAATTTAGTGGATAGAGAGAAAAGAAATAAGAGGCTCCACCACTAAATTGCAAGAATGCATAATGGCTCCCTGAGGGCTGCAGCTAATAGGCTCTTCCAGGTTTAAAGACCTAGCAAATGTAACTAAAAGGAGAGGCAGGAAAGAAAGACTAAGTGGAAAACTGTCAA
>NW_009919523.1:1172-26606 GCF_000696875.1 Nestor notabilis
TGTAACTTGTAATACCTTGTGGAAATATTTTTATGTACTCTAAAATCAAAAGTCTACCAAAACTGTTTAACTTGGGTTGTGCTGTCTCATAGCATAGTTTGAGTTGCATGAGATTCATCAGAGCAGCTTCAAAAACCTATTTCAAATTTTCTTCATGTAATTTAAAATAATACTGCACACATACGTGCATATTTTGGATCCAGATTTCTATGCTGTGCACCTGCAGCTCATGTAAATGTACTTAGACTAACTTTAAACTTGGTTAGCTGTGTTTTTGCAGAAAATAGAGATGAATGTTGATTACTCACTTGAGAGTCTTCTCCATTTTTTCAAATGGATTTCATAAATGGTCTGAAGTCCCACAACTCCACTGCTGACATAACCTCTGCTATCCTGAGAAAAAGCGATCTATCACTGTCCACTTTAAAGAATTACCTATATTGGCCTTACTTGCTGGAGTGCTCAAGGAAAACGTGAGACTAGGACTTTGCTTTTTGCTGGAGTTACGAGAAGACAGGTGTTTATAGTTACTATTCTTAGCAATTTAATTGCATTGAGCTCAATCAGTGCATCCATATTTTTAAAGGCTGTCTCTTTTAGATTCCAGTATTATATAATATAAACTCTCTTAAATTAGATTACCAAAATAATAAAGGCAGACAGGTTCAGAACTTGGAATTGGTATTCATAGAGTATATAAAAAAAAAATAAATCATGAAACTTTGAAGGAACTTTAGTCTTCTTTTCTGCAACATTTTGCTTGCATGTAGAGATCACATGCAAAATGTGTTCACCATGTGCATGTTTCTTCCTCAAGTTTTATGCTCAAGAAATGTAGCCTGGCTGCTGTGTGAAATGATTCTGAAGACACTGGAAACTACTTGCCTGCTGCAAACAATAGTTTGAGGCTGTTTAATGAATAACTATGATAGTATGTTGCTGCTTAACAAGGGGAAAGCAATACTGGTTGGTATTCATGGAACATCTGCAGATCTACACTACAAAGCCCAGACCTCAGACAGCAGGCCAAATTGTCTTCTAATTTACATGTGTACAGCCTCAGCGACACTGGGCCACTGGGTGACTCACTCCAGCAATTGTGGGAGAGTAAATCTGTCCATTATTTAAATTAGAAATGAGCAAACCTCAGTAGGTTGCTAGTGTAGCCATGTATTTCATATATTGTAAGCTAAAATTCTGGGTCATCATAATTAACCTTAAATGGAGAAACTGTTGGCTATGAAAATACAGCTATTTTTAAAAATGTTAGCCAGGTGGCCCTAAAAACAATAAAAGAGTTTCTTTTCAAGTCTGTTTGAATGTCTCAGTATTATATGAAAAGACAATGTAAACAGTCGCTGGCAGGAATGTATACAAGCTTCAATAGTGTGAGTATTAGCATATACACAAGTCATCCATTTCTTTCCTTTTGAGCACTATCCATCCCAATAACTTTCAGATAATGTAGATTCTTATGAAAACGTTCAAGGGTTTTGTTTCTCTAAACTGCTAACCTCAAAAGTGGTGAACCATTTACATTTTAAAGAGAGACCTCTACTAGGTGAAGGTTCTGTTTGAATATTTGCATGCACTTTAATGAGTCCGTTCAAAAGGTTTTTTCACAGTTGTTAGAAAACCCACCAGGTACTGCTACACTTTGAAGCTTTGGCAAGTTACAAGGTCTATCAGTTTTTAAGAACCCTCTAGGGGGTGGAGGTGGTGCATCCTTTACATTACTTAATGTAACAAAATCAATTTTTTTTCTTCCTATTCTTTCATGGCCAAAAATAGTGATGCTTTTTATTTAAAAGGTCTCAGGCATATTATTAACTGTACCGTAGCTTAGGAAAGCATTCTTTACTATTTATAAGTCATGCTGTGTGTCTGTCTCATTTCTCAGTGGCACACAAATGACCAGAACACCAAACATTGTAAATGCTATACTCTGTAAAATAGCACAGTGACTGCAACTTCAGTGAAAATCCTTTCTGATCTGGAGAATGGCAGTGAAAATGTGCTGTTACAACACTAAAGGATGCATTTTGATCTCTCTAGAGAGATACGTATTTTTAAATGGACTATTAGAAAGCTTGTAAAAAAGGAAAAGCAACTATCTAGTGAAGCAGACAAAACCACTCCTATTGATTTAATTAAAACTGAAGTGGACCCTCTTTACTCATTATCATTTGGAAACAGACACTCTTGTCTGCATTGAATACTACTGCAAACCACAAGTACTTTCATCGGGATCTCTATAGGACTGTTTATGTTGTGCAATAATCTACTCCACATGAGTAAAGCCATCAGAACAATCTTAATCATTTGATCAAAGGCTGTGTATACTTGGGGACATTTACAGAAGTTCTGGAACAGAGATTTTTCCATGTTGTTTTGATTCCAGTGACTGAAATTTAGGACTTCTTCTTAGAACTTTGCAAACACTAATTACTAAAACACCTTTTCATCCTCCCTCAGAGAATCAGAAAATAACTTTTTGTTTCATAGGATGGAAGCAAAAACAGAGCGAAAGAGGGCCATAACTTTTTACTTATATAAGGTGATTGAAAGTACTCTGTTCTCAACAATTTAGAGGAAAAAACCTTGACAAGATCATGCCATTTTCTTTTGCACATGACCATGCAGTAGTCAAGACAGAGTTTAAATGGGTCTGATGATAGCTTTGTACTGGAAACTGCAAATTGTACAAATCAGTTTACAAGCAGGGGGATCACTGTTTAAATAAACAATGAGACATCAAAGAGGTTGATATCTTAGTGGTTTTGGTAATCAGCAGTGGGACAACCAGCTCAAAGGGACAATCATTTCTAGTCAACCTGATGATAACATTAGGGAAGAATAGTTATTTCAACATTTTACTAGCAATTTCTGAGAGTGGTGAAACTAAATCTTTCTCATGTCTGGCTATGTTATGCTATCCTTAACTCCCAGGTACCAAATGACAACTTGGTGTTTTTTGCATGCTCTCCTGTGATACAATGGGGCAAGAAGCTCTTTTAATATCAGCCCGTGTCTGATGCCCAATAAAAGTCTACTTCTCATCTACCTGTAGGATTCTGCAGGTTTTGTTTTCTCCAGTAATGATTAAGAATATTCAGGTTTTTTTGAAAGCAGACTTAAACAGTACACTGAAAATCTGAGGCAGATGTAACATCAGAGGCTGCTCTGGAAAAAAAAATAAAAATGCAGCTAAGCCACATGGCACAGTTCTGGACCAAAGGATAGGTTAGTACACAATATGTTGTGCTATATTTGAAGATGATGTTTGACAAGGTAATAAACAATATCCAGAGAATTAAACAAGTTGAAGGATTTGTGTGTGTGTTTGTGTGTGTGTGTGCGTGCTTACGTATACAGCTCTTATATCTATATATCTCCTGATGTGTCAATAAAAATATCCCTCATGCTTGACTTGCTTATTTCCTTCTTTTTTTCTTCACAACCATTATGTCTAAATCCCTGTACCCACTATTCTACTTTCTGTTTGAAAGTAGTCCATCTGATCTTATTTTTAACAAGCAGTATGTTCAGTACAAATTCTTTCATTAGTGTCACTTTCCACAAGCAGGTTTCTAAAAGACTTGTTCCTGGAAAACAACCAGAGCTGTAAATACAAGAAATGCCCCAGGATACTTTCTTATTTTTCTGCACTGCAAACAGGCCATTAATTGGGGTTGGAACTAGATGATCTTAAGGTCCTTTCCAAACCTAACTGTTCTATGATTCTATTCTGTGATTCTATGAAATATTCATGTATCAGAATAGAACGTGGGAATAATAGGAAAGGCTGCAGAGATTAATTTGGGCCAGAAAAATTTAGATACATAAGTAACCTGAAACAAAAGGGGAAAATTATTTGTAAAACTTTTGAATATTCTGAAAAACAAAGTACGCTTTCATTTTATTGTTTTGTAAACTATTCTGTGTCATTTAGTGAGAAAACTGGTAGGTGCCTGGGAGATATTTCACACATCATGTAAAATTTACAATTGTATTTTTTAAATTACTGTTTACAGACAGAAATCAAGAGAAATGGTAAAATATTGCAAAACATTTTTCTGGAAAAATCCGGTGATATTTGTGCTTACTCAGGAATACTACAACAGAGCAGACACAGCATTTTCACAATGCAGTGACAAATCTCTGGTACTAAAGTGTAGCTGATATTTTAGGGGAAGATTCTGAAATCCTTCAGTAATTAGTTATAAAGAAATCTGCTTTAAGGTTAAAATATTTCTATCTTTGGAAGCATTTATCCAAAATATATTCAAACTTGAAATAAAAAAAATTTAAATCTGATTCTGAAAGCCACATTCTTTTAGCAATTTAAATGTCCCTTTAAAATGAGAATAACATCAGCAAAGACTTTGCTTGGTATTCTACTAAGCTTCTGAACTCAGTTATCCTTTGAGAACAAGTTAAACAAGCAATCATATTTTCATATAGTTAATACACACCTCAAACAATGCATATACCTTTATAGGTGCTTAGGAAGTTACTTTATAGGAACCTGAAAATAAATCCTTAGCAAACCCACAGCCTCTGATAACCTCTTTGCCTGATATCACATACAAAATGGCAGGAAGATACAAAGATTCAGTACATAGGAATTTTTACATAAATTTATTTTTATCTTACCTGCACACACATAGTACTCTTACTCACATGGGATTGCAGGATGAACGTACATACATGTGTATGTACACTGGAACAGGTTACCTGGAAAGGTTTCTTCATTTGTGGAAATATTTAAAAGCTGACTGGACATGGTCCTGGAAACCTGTTCTGGATGACCCTGCTTGAGTATGGAACTTGACTGATGATTTCCAGAGGTCTCTTCAACCTAAACTGTTCTGTGATTCTCTGGGATGTTTGTTTAAGTGGGTAGCTTGTATGAATCACTTTCCCACATTACTCCATCTAGTCTCATAATGTCTCTTCGTAAAACAGTTTTCTATATGCCATACACCTAATAATTCTCATTGTTCATTTCTGAACATCATTTCTTCATCCTTTTCACAATTGAATCTGAAAAGAATGTTCCATTGATTTCCAACATGACACTTATGTGCTTTATATCCTGTTCATTATCCATCTTACCAAGTTTGCTTTCTTTAATTGCTGCTGTGAAGCCCAGACTTCTTTTCATCTTGAGCTGTCTGCCATGATAATTACTATTCTTTCTGTGAACCTTTACATGTATCTACCTTAAAGCAAAGAGACATGTCTTAAGCAGCAGTTTTGCCAATTTATGAGTTTCAAACTATAAAGAAAAAGCAGTGATTTGCCATTGTGTTGGTAGCACATCTCTAGAACATGTTAGGATCTTTTAAACTAAATTTTTGCTTTTGTTTGTTACTGCTCAAAAATCAGAGCAAACCTTAGAAACATATGGTTAAAGTCTGATTTCTTTTATATCATACCTTATCTTGATGTTCTTGTCCTCAAACAGGCAGAAATCCATGGATCTCAGCTAGTTTCAGAAAGTCTAGGCTTCTCTGATTTTCTTGTCTACTGACGAGGCAAAGACGGGAGATTCTAGTTACCAAAACTTTGATGTCAAACAAAGCTGCCATTAAATCACTGAAAAATGCTTCTTGAGACCTCAAAGGTGATATTCTTGCCACCACTGAAAGTGCCAGCAAAAGTTGCATGCACCAATTGAGGACAACATGACCCTACAATTGAAAAATTTCTTTGCAGTGAAATTATATGGGAGGTTACTACAGTATAACGTTCGGCTTTGAGCTCTTCCACTCCTCCATTTGTACAAGGGCTGCTTTTCAAATATGACAGATGCCTCTTCTTCTTTGTTAAAATTTCTACTCAGGGCCTGTAGTAAAGACATCTGGATCTGTACCAAGCAGGAGGAATATATGCAAATTGATGCTAAAGAGTATAAGCACCTCTAGGTAAACATTTGCTCTAATGGTGAAATCAAGGAATCTTATAACATCATTTATTCTGCAGAAGCCTTGTTGCCTAGTGCACACTTTCTGCTTTGATGTGAAGTGCAAAATAGTCACTAAAGGCAGCAGAAGCAACCTCTCCTACAAGACAGAATTCCACTGTAAATCCTGAGGTCTTTTCTGTGCTGGAAAAAAAAGTTATACTTCTTTTATTAAACCATTTCTAACATCAGTAAAGTGGTTTGAACACCTTCCACAGAACAATAAAACTTAATTTACTTTTGCGGAGATTCACTGAAGGGTTGAAGAAAAGGAAAAAAAAAAAACCACAGAGCTGGCCATCTTACTCAGCACCTAATCTCTACTTAGTAAGGACGATGTGGATACTAAAAGTTTGCAGAAGTTTAGAGTAATTGAACAATACCATAGAAAATTCCATCAAGGGTTATTAAAGAGAGGCTTATGGTATCTGGCTGAAGAAATCCCTAAGTATAAATTTCTGAAGGCTGCAGAGTATTTTCAAGAAGTATCACTGTTTACTCATCCTTTTTTTAATCTTCTATCTTAGATATCTTCCCTCCTAAGACCATGGTCTTAGCTGTTCAGCTTAATAGACCTTGGGTGTGTGATCAATTCTTATATTAGGAAAAAGGTATTGACAGTTTTCAAGAAAATTATTTGCTTGTCCTTGTGTTCTTCTCCAGACAAAAAGATAAGAGCATTTTAAGTAGTGGAAATCTCAGGGTACCACTATTCCAAGCAATGCCAGAGAGGATGAGACCCGAGTTAGTGAACTTACTAGCACAGTGCCCTCTCTAGGCTGATTAGTTCTCTTGTATTATGAATTAAAGTCATAACATCAATACTCCTCCTTAGAAGCACTTAAATTTTGTTATACTGGTAAAGCTATTTCCAGTAGAGTTCTTAGATTAGTCACCTGATCCAGTTCACAGGAAGAATTTTACTCTTTCAAAAGTTTTTTAATGTATTTAGAGAATTAAGGACTAAGACTGTACCTAGCAGATTAGTTGAAATTACATTTACCAAGGGAGAAAAATAAAGTGTCTGAGATACCATGAGGTAGAATAAATTCAGTTGGCTTCTACAAAGGAAAATATTGTTTAGTAATTTTTTTTTTTAATTCTTTGAACGTATCTATAAAGAGATAGATGGAGGAAAACTGGTTCACATAATTTAATAAAACTGCTGAATAACCTTTGACATGGTCCCCTCTACCTTGAGATATTCTATGGTTTTATGATTCTATAAAACAAATAGTCTTGAGAAGAATGGCAACACTATCATGAAGAAAAAGCTAAAGAGCATAATTAAATGACCAGCTAAGACCCAACACAAACCAATCACCTGAAAACAGCAAACACTCTACTACACTCAAACTTTAATTGTTTAATGTCTATCAATAGTTCCAAAAGAACTGTAGGACAGTAGTGATTTTATTTACTAAAGTTTACAGATACCACTAAGTCATTTAAGTCCAGAAAGGCCACAGAAGTTGAAAGAAAGCTTGGAGAGGCCTAATTCGAGTAGTTTACTCATCAACATAATAAATGTTTCATTTCACATTGAAAAGGAAAGTTCACACTTCTCTGACATCTCAGAGGGCTGTAAATTTATGGAAGCAACTCCTACAGTGGACCTAGAAATTGTTATATATTTCTTGATATGCAGCTGTAGCTGGGAGTCTAACAAGAATTTAGGTTACATGAAGACTAATAGGGTAATTAACATTGGCATATAATGACTTTTTTTGATTAATGATATGACCTCATTTGGAGTACGCAGTGCTGATTACCTATTCCAAAAGGGACATTGCAAAACTTATGTTAGTTCTTAGGATATTGAAAAGTATGACCAGTGGACTGGAAGTGTTTGTGTATGAAAAGAAACCGAGCAGTTAGGACTGATCACTGAAGAAACATAAGAAAATGTATTATATAAGAAAAGCATTAGAAAATTCTGTTCCTTTGTCTCATAATGCAGATGCAAAGAAATGTGATGATACTAAAAAGCTGTCAATTAAAAAGCGATTCAAGGACATTTCCATTCATTAACTGTAAACTGTGGAACTTATTGCCACAGAAAATTACCAAACCCAAAAGTACAGCAGTAATTAAAAAAGAAGATCAAGTCATTTAGTGGTTATCAACAACACATTAGGCAAATTATCACCACGATTGCCAGAAATAGGAGGATGCTGAATTCGTTGAACTTGAAATTCTCTTTCGTCTTATTTTCCTAACTCATTCTTATCCACAGGCTGGAGTACAAACCCCTAATACTTAGAGCACAGATCACCTTCAAATACATAATAGATGTAGCACTACCTTTAACCAGTACTAACCAGTTGAGGGGGACATGTCCCACTTTCCTAATTGTGTACTAACTACTAAAGAGCAGAGAAACACTGCGAAGTGAGTTTATTTCCTTTGTGCAAGGAATGAACTAGGTTACTCTAAAGAACACTGTCAAGTTCTAACCTGTTCCCCGTTCATCCCAAAAGGAGCCGAGGTTATGTAAGACCTAGAAAGTGTGATTTTGTACACATTACTGATTTTCTTATTTTTCTTTTAATTTTCATTTTTCTTGCTAACATATAAATTACATTCTTATTTGTTTTTATAGAGATATGAAGTCTTGCTCACTAGAAAAATAACAATTAAGTGCACGAAGTAAAGAATAGTTACCATGCGATTTGAGAGTAGCAGGTCTCCTCAAGGCTTGCAACCAAGTACAACTGCAAAACAAATTGTTTTTTGCTGTTACATGCCCTGAACCAGTGTTTTCATAAAGAAATGTTACTGAGGATGGGAACTCCTCTGCTAGGTTCACACTACTAAATAAAACATGTCCAAAAGCATTCTTGTTCTTGAGATTAATTGGCAGGGCACAGCTGACAACTCACACCTGGGCTGTTAAACTCATTACTACTTAGAGTAGCTGGCTTGTTGTAACTCTGTTAGTTGTCATTCACCTTGTCATACACTATCCACACATCTTAAGGATATATATCCCTTTCTTGTTTGCCTCATTTGTGACAAATCAACCTGCCTGTAAGGTTAAGGAGAACTTAAGAACCCTGCTCACTGCCCCTGGTAACACACCTCAGGGCACCTCTGAATTCCTGCTATTCCCAGACATCCACTGGGGCGGTTGAGAGGTCTGTTCTATAGATAACCATGAACACTGTGGTTCACTAGAAAGTGCAGGTGCAGAGGAGGCTCCAGGTGGTGGCTAATGGAAGAGTCCACACTCAGATTTATGTCTCCCGCTCTTCACTTCTGGACCCTCGAACTATCTGAAGTTCTGAGGATCTGGCCACTATGACAGATGAGGGAGGTACAGGCCTGCTGGCTGATGTGCAAATCCTCAAAGTCCTGACAGAGAGTGGCAACTGGGGCAGGTGCCAGAAAAAAAGCGAACTGGGGGTAGGGGACATGCATCAAGTAAGTGAGCAGGCAAAGAAAGTTGTGTTTTTGTGGCAGACTCTGCAAGAAGTTTGAGCTGCAGACTATTGAAAATGTATGAATGAAAGGGGTGGGCAGGTTGCTATAGCAATTTCTTTGTATAAATTATGTTCTGCAAATCAAGAAAAATCTGGATCTACCAATGGTATTTCTTGCTTCTGGGGATATGTGGAAAGCCCAGGGGTTTTTTTGAGTGGCTTTGTGACTGCTGAGAGCAGCCATGTGTCCTTTTACTGGGGATGTACAGGTCAGTGGAAATTTTCAGGCATAGGCATTTATAAATGTCTCAAGGATAATTCATGTTTGGTAGGCTTGTGTGCCTGACTATGTTTACCTCAGTAGTGGCACAGATGGTCCTAGGTGGATACCCTGAGATGTGACATAGATGGTTGCTATGCGGAAGTACACCTCTGCATTTTATCTGAAATATGGTTGATGGGACACTGTTGCATAAGATGAAGGCAGATTCATTCATTGCCTTCCCAAACCCAGTTCCACTGGATGCTGCCCACTGTCAGCCAGTGGGTAAGCTTGAATATGCTGCTTCTGGTAAACGGACACTCACCAAAGTGTTGCCCTGCTGTCACTTTTGCCATGGAGATAGGTGATCAGGTGATGTTAATGAATGTAGGTGGCCAAAAGTACAGTCCTTCCAGGCATCCTCACTTCCTCCCATGGTTGTAGGCAAGACGAAGTCCAGTTCTGATGTGGGTCAGAGGACCCACCAAATTGAAACTGTAGAGCATGCATCACTAGGCAATATCCCTTTGGCTAGACATCCAGTAGAGTTAAGTAGCTCAGAAGGGTGTACTAGGGGTGCCATCAGGGGACAGCACTAGGACCAATATGGGGTAATGTCATCACTAACAACCCTCAACAACTAACCAAACTGGAAATAGGTAAATCTGGCTAAAAGAAACCTCATAAAATTGAATAAAGGTAAGAGCAGGGTTCTGCACCTGGAATGGAGCAACTCTGTGTAACACTGTGGACTCGGGGCAGACAGGGTGCGGATCAGCCTTGCAGAAGAACACCTTTGGATCCTGATGGAGAAGCAGCTGACCACAAGTTAACAGTATACCTCTGTGATGATGGAGGATGGTCAAAGAGTAGGTGCCTCTAGAGCATAGCTAGCAGTTCAAGGGAACTGATTCCTTCCCTTTCTTTGGCCCATGTGAGACCTTGCTGGGAGGATCGTGTCCAGTTTGGCCTCCCCAGCCAGTGCATGCCAGGCAGTGACTGCCTGGAGCAAGCCCAGTGGAAGGCCCCCGGGATGAGGAAAGGCTCTCCATTGAACATAATTCTCTCTGTCTGCTTGGGTGTGGAAAATAAAGAAAGCATCTTCACCACTCGTAGGGGTGAATTGGGACTGCATGTGCAAGTGAACAGGCAAGGCCTGCTAAGAAATGGCTGGGGAACTGGTCCAGAGAAGCACCAACTTTCCTATATATCCCTGACCTGTGCTTAACTCTGAATCATTCCTAGGAGTTGACTGGAAGAGTGTGAGTTATCAGAGGACAAAGCTGATTGCATGTTGGTGCTCCGATGTAGTCCGGTATGTTTTAGTTTTTAGTAATGGTGAGTCATTCAGATTGGCTGATTTTGTGTAAACCTGAAGAAAACTTTAGCAAGGACATGTTGCCAAGTACTGAACTTATGCAAACGGATGTTTTTCCTAAGACTGCGGCCTGACCAAATCTTGTTTGATTATCTTGATTACCTTACCAATCTTTCTAGGATTAGGCTTCTGTCAGCTTCAAAACCACATTTTCCAAAGATATCTCAATAAAATAATTAAAGAACCCTTAAAACCAACTTAATGCAACCAGGACCAGTTTTCATTTCAAATAGTTACTATTAAGTAATAGTTACAATATAAGCAATTCAGAAAGAGGTTATATGATGAAATGTGTTTGACATTGCTGCGGGTTTTTTCAGTGGTAAGACCAACTGCATAATTTATTCTGTGGACAGAATATTATTCCTGACAGTGGAAAATTCATTAGCTACAACATGAATTTTGAAAGCTTAGCTTGAGCTGTGTATTATCTACAGAATTGAATGCCTTTGGAAATTTAACTTGCTAAATAAGCAGAATCTGAATGAATGATTTTTTTAATATCGTAAGATGAAACACAAACAAACAAACAAACAAACAAACTGAAAAGGCATTTGTACTGCACATGAGGGATATGACCAAAGAATGAGAAGGAAAAGCTGAAGCATTTATACTAATCAGGGAGGAACTGAACTTACTTAACTCATGGAACATTTACTTTTAAATCTCTAATACACTTGACTGAATCTTACTGAATTTTGTGCTTCAAATGTTTTACTAACAGTCCACTGAGGTGTGAAAGTACAATAAGTTCTTACGGTGGGAGGAAAGGTGCAATTCTTAGGAGTATAGCTGAACTAAAAATAGATCACTGTTTCTCCCACATGAAATATGCTACTCCATACAACAGGGCTGAATTTATTTCTAGGTACTAAGGTCCTATCAACGATCCTTCTTATCAGCTGTGGCAAGCCTTTATCACAAATATAGTTTATAAAAGAAATTACAAAAACTTTCACTTCCTGCTGTCAGATACAGTTTAAGGAACAATTTTATGTAAGACCTAATACATGATCTAAAATAAATAATCAATAAATATCCCTTTTGTGTATTTCTTTTTTTCTAATTTGTTCCTTTCTTTAAGGGCTGATCATCTTCTGAGGCATGGCTTCATAGTTATGATTATAAATTCTTTCCTTCTTTATGTTTCTATGGAATTGCTTTTCAAAGTTTATGCAATTTTAGGCAAATAGTACTGTGTCTGAAGACTACCCAAATAATCTGCCTTTGTTTAAGTCAATAAAAGATTTCATGGCTTGCTGACAAATCCATGATGCTGTAATGCACATCATTTCAGTATTTTCCATTTTTAGTAAGGAAAGCAATATAGGGTTTTTTGATGATAATTTACATCAAATTATGAAAACTGGCAAAAGCTGAAGCTTTATGTTTTCTTCTCCACATTTCAAATGTTATTTTGAATGGGAAATAATTTGGATCTTTTGAAGCAATAGAAATGAGTGACCATATATGTATTTTTGAAGAACTAGATACCCTGCACATCCAATATTTCTATCTAGTCTAGACAGTAGCAGGTCATCTGGTTCAATGAACTGATTTTCAAAAGCACAGTACATTTTGCTGAGTAAAGACAATGCTTCTGTGACTTCAGATAAGCGACACACTGGAAACTAACACAATTCTTTGTTGTCTCAATTAGAGCTCAGAAAACTTGGAGCAAGCCCAGATGGAGGCCAAAGCTGTCTGAGTAGCTTTATCTGTTTATTTGAGGGGGGTTTTTTAGCGTATGTCTGAAGCTGGTAGCAACAGATATATTAAGAGGACAACATTTTCCATTGTTACCCTTCCTTCAGTTCCTTAGAACTTTATCACAGTATACCTGCTTAATTTTAATTTTTCAGATTTGCTTTTTGTCTGTTCTTCTCAGCCACAGCAAAATCTGATCAAAAACTGTTCTGCTATTCCTGGTTCTAAGTTACTTAAGTATAAGAAAAAGTGTTTCTGGCAGTTTCAGGAGTATTGGTCTTTTTTTCTGAATAAATCCTCAATTTTACAATAGTCTGTGTACTCCCTGACTTGCAGACAGTGTGTGGCAACACCAAGCCACTTAAATACTGGGGCTACATTCATCTTAATCTCCAGCAGCAACATAGAGCAGAGACATCAGATAAAAAGTCCAAAGTCTGAAACATAGGAAGTCCTGCGTTCAGTCAGGGTCTGCAGACAACCCTAGAGAAGCTCACCTAGTTTTGATGAAAACAGAAGCAAAGGAATATTCTTGCTTGTGAATACACAGGAAAATATGATCGGCACCATGGATTTACTTGAAATACCTAAAATCATGCCAGGATGCACACACAAGCTCTAAAGGCTGCAACTACCTTTGTTCCTTGACCATGCAATAGCTAAATCATACACAGCTTCAAGCAGCAGGATTCATCTTCTTTCTTTGAGCTTTCTGAACCAATTCTATTGAGATTGGGTAATGAAAACTTCATGAGTGGGAGACTTCTCTTTTCTACTTCTTGAAGGCCATCAAAAAGCCTTTTTAAAGCCTTTTATGACCCCTATTACTAAGCAAAGCCTTGGGGTCTTGCCACAGTACATAGATAAGCACTGTGTACTTACATTTATGCATTCAGTGTAGATACACAGCAACACAAAAACAACGAGGCAGCTATACAGGGTCTGCTTGCTCCTACTACCTGCAGACTGAGCATCCCAGCTTCAATGTATTTTGAAACTGCAGATGCATCAACAGGAGGTAAATACAAAACACGAATCATAAGCAATTAGTCATAAAGAATCCATATGTACAGCTCAAATATAACCACTGGTAGTGTTCTCTGTGAATGAGAAACAAAATCTGAGAAACCCCTTTCAAAATGTGCAGCCTGTGTTTCCAGACAGTCTACCTTAAAAACAGTGCAATCATTTGCCCAGACAAAAATTCTAGAAGCTGCCAGTCAGAATACCAGAGAGAAGTGAGCAGAGACATCACAGCAGTAACAAGGACTGGATGAGCAGAAAAGCCAAGTTTTCACTTTGGATATTGTTTGTTCTGTCAACAGTCTCCTTCCAATTCTCTCCTTCAAGGTCTCTTGTCCACAGCTGAAGCCACTTACCATATATTGCCATTTTTCCTCATCTCATCTGAAAGTAAAAAACCCCAAACTATCAATTATAAGGACATCTGAGTTAGAATTGAAGAACACTATTTTCACCCTCTTCATGTCTTAAGTACTTTTCTCAAAACCCATACAGTTCACGTCTGATCAACTTAAAACTGTCAGTTCAGGTTTATGATCTTGAAGAGCCTGAAGCCAGTGATGTCCAAACCCAGCTGTAGCTTGCTGGTACTACATAATAGAAATAATGACATAAATAAAAATAAAATAGTAGCATAACCATATTTTAAAATATTTATTTTGAAGAATACAGAAGAATAGAAAACAATAGAGAAAATCAATAGAAAATTCTTGCATAGAAAGAGCTTGTGTAACAAACCCCACACGTCATCATGTCACTACATTGCTCATTGGTCTCCTTTGGTATAGGTCTTCTGCAAAGGAGCTTCATTAATTTACCCCCATCAAGAATCAGACCTGTGCATCCCTTCTTTGCGCTTAGTTCCATGTCAAAGCCCCTACTTTCAGATTACACATCTAATTCATTGAACAGAAAGTTCTTTTTTCACCTGTGTGAGCCACTTTCAGAAGGTGCATTTCACATATTATTTTAGTTGACATGAAAAGAAAACAGACATTGACTTTTTTTTTGAGTATTCACAACATTTTTTCCCCTAGCTGACACTTTTTAAGTTTTGTATGAATATATGCTAGACCCAGTGAAAATAAAATAGGATTCACAAAGTTTTGGGGGTTTTGATTATTTTGACTTTAATTGAAAAAGCACTGACAAAGTATGTGATTTCTTTTTAAGCAGAGAATGTGGCTGTCTGTTGTCTGGGTGGTGATCTGAGGCCAACAGAAATATATTGTTTTAGAACAAAAACTTCTACAGAACACAGACATAAATCTGTCTCAATATTGCAAGACGACAACCAGCTGAGGGCAGGTAAATAAATAAATAAGATGCAAATTTGCAAGCTACCAACAATAACAAGAACAAAAAAAATTATGCAACATTTATTCAACCAAGTCAGTCAGTAGATTTTCATAGAACATGTGATTAAGTGTGTTCTACATCAGTGACTTAACTGAGTCACAGCCATGTCATATGGTAGCCTTGTGGTCTACTTCAGACTAAATGGGAGTCGCAATGACGTGTTTGATTCTAATTATGGAAGAGTGCTATAGGATATACATGCAGAAGATATCCTATGCAAGCCATAAGCCATTATCTGTGTTGGTATATTCACTATTGACTATTTTTCTACTACTTTTGAGAACATATATATGTCCTTATAATCAAAACTTCACTCATCAGCAGCACTTTCCTTGATTTAATGTTATTTTATGTAACTCAGTAACTACTGACAGGAAAAAATTATTGCCATTTTTAGTCATCACAGTCTGACAGACAGCAGCCATTAAGATATTCAGGTATGCTGCTGTTGCTGAGAGCAGAACCTGACCTTTTCAAACTATATGTACATGGTTTTCTTTGGTCTTGGTTTAAAACTGGGGAAGGGGAATAGAAGCATACTGACCACTTGCCAATATGCTTGTATTATTCTGGGTATGCAGATTTGAGAGTAATAAAATTAGGATGATGTTTGGATTATCAATTATATTGACTAGACTGAATGCAGTAATTCTATTGCAATGATTTAATATGAAAGTATGCTAGCATTAGGATGGTTTCAAGCAAACGTTTCTATAAAATATAGTCATGTAACCATGCATGCAGCTAACACATGCATTAAGGAAAAAAAGTCAATTCTTAGGTTTACCACAGGATGAACCCAAGAGATCTACAGATCATAATTGGATTACTGAGAAATGGAGATATATTGCACAGAACACAACTGATTATCTATTGATTATCTATCTAACCTATTTATGTACTGGTGGACTGTTAAATAATAAACCAATAAACCTTGGAATTTTTGAGCACTTCTTTGGAATAGGAGAGCTTTCCTTAGGTTAATCAGTTTTTGTGAGGGCCAGATATTAAAACAGAGAAGGATAGTTTCCTTCTAACCTGAAGAAAATTCTGTTCAAAGTGTAATGTATCTAAATTGAGAAGAATACAGATCAGTCCTTTAGTTTCCCACTTTGCTTTATGTTTTGCTTTTCTTATCTGTACTGTATTAATCAGTGCCATGTTTAAAATGTATGTTGTCCTCTTCCTGGTTAGTACACATTATACCGCAACAGCAGTACTTTAACATAAATCTCTTCTGCCAGCCTCTGAGAGGGTAGTTCAAGTTTTAATAAATCAATTTTACAAACTGATCATCAGTATATCATTTAACACTAATTCAAATTGACAACAGGTCATATAATTAATATTTTAAACAAAAAAGATGTCTACTTCTGCTATGACAGAAGCTCAGAGAATCTCTCTGTACACTTTTGGATCTATAGTCCTTTAGGCACTATAAATTATAAGAAAGCATTTTAGAAATCAGAAGCAGAATTTAGATTTATTGAAGGATTGTGGAACCTTAGAAACATGTTTGTGCTTTGGATATGTCTGAAAGCAAAAAAATTCGATACTCTAGTGGGCATCAGAAAGTGCTTTCCGAAAGCCTTCATTGGTACCTAGACATCAAATATAACTTTTCTGCCTCTTTCTCTCTCAGAAACCGTCATTATTTCACATTGTCAGTTTACATTTGGACTAAACTTCACGTATGCTGATCTGAATCCACTAAATGACTACTAAAGTTTTCTAAATTATTGATCATGTGACAGCAGACTACACCAAGGGCTTTGATACGCCAAAAACACTAGCTAAAAAACACTAGCTTGTGGCTCTTAGGTATGAACTAGCTGTGTTATACCTTATATCTATGTAAGGTATTAATGAAGGTGCAACACGTATAATCATTGCACTATCTTTTACAGGCTTTCTTTGCTTGATAAATTTTCTGCAATAACACACCTGACAACCAAACCGTACATGAAATTCTGAGCATGTAGAGTGAAGTGCAATCAGCTCTAAATTCTCATAACTTTCCTTGTCCACTGTTCTGCAGTTCCTATAACCACACACCTCTATTTGTGCTCTGTTTTCTCTGCCTTTATGGGACAGGTGACACAGTGGGACTATTTCACCTGAGATGACTTTAAAAATACACTGGAGATATACTGAATCCAGAATTTTCCAGTCAACCTGTAGGTTACACAAAAAGATTACAGTTTGGGTCCCCTAAGAAATACATTTTTCAAGTTCCATGTCCAGTTTTAGAAATGCTGCAAGGCTTACTTATTTAGTGATTATGAACTGCTCAGGGTTTTGAGATGAGTTCTGTATAATTGCTTGGATTTATCAATGTGTTTACTGATGATAACTATGTTCTCCCTCTCTTATGGTAGAGGAAACATAAACCCATGATTCCAAACTCAAATTTCTGACTATGAAGATGGGGGATTTCTTTGCTCCTTTTTAATTTCCTCCTATCTAACTTTGAATTTAAAAATTATTTTTCTTTACTAAGGGCATATGAATGATTTGATTATTGATAGGTCACATGCAGTAGCTTTCTTTGACCATCTGAACTGTCTGACTATAGAATCATAGAATCACACAATAGTTAGGGTTGGAAAGGACCTTAAGATCATCTAGTTCCAATCCCCCCTGCCATGGGCAGGGACACCTCGCACTAAACCATGTCACCCAAGGCTCTGTCCAACCTGGCCTTGAACACGTCCAGGGACGGAGCATTCACAGCTTCCTTGGGCAACCCATTCCAGTGCCTCACCACCCTCACAGTGAAGAACTTCTTCCTTATGCCTAATCTAAACTTCCCCTGTTGAAGTTTAAAGCCATTACCCCTTGCCCTACCACCTCCCCAGCATCCTTGTAGGCCCCCTTCAGACACTGGAAGGCTGCTATGAGGTCTCCACGCAGCCTTCTCTTCTCCAGGCTGAACAGCCCCAACTTTCTCAGCCTGTCTTCATACGGGAGGTGCTCTTGCCCTCTTATCATCCTCGTGGCCCTCCTCTGGACTTGCTCCAACAGCTCCATGTCCTTTTTATGTTGAGGAGACCAGAACTGTACATAATACTCCAAGTGAGGTCTCACAAGAGCAGAGTAGAGGGGCAGGATCACCTCCTTTGACCTGCTGGTCACGCTTCTTTTGATGCAGCCCAGGATATGGTTGGCTTTCAGGGCTGCAAGTTCACACTGAAGCTGGCTCATGTTGAGTTTCTCATCAACCAACATCCCCAAGTCCTTCTCCACAGGGCTGCTCTGAATCCCTTCTCTGACCAACCTGTAGCCGTACCTGAGATTGCTGTGACCCAAGTGTAGGACCTTGCGCTTGGCTTAGTTAAACTTCATGAGGTTGGCATTGGCCCACGTCACAAGCGTGTCAAGGTTGTGGTCCATCCATCAAATTGATGTCTTTCCAATTTAGAGACAAGGATGTTGTGTGGGACAGTGTCGAATGCTTTGCACTAGTCCAGGTAGATAACGTCAACTGCTCTGCCGCTGTCCATCGGTTCCATGGCCCCATCGTAGAAGGCCACGAAATTGGTTAGACAGGATTTCCCCTTAGTTAAGCCATGTTGGCTGTCACCAACTACCTTGCTGTTTTTCGTTTGCCTTAGCATGCTTTCCAGGAGAATCTGCTCCAAGATTTGCCTTGGAGACTGGCAAAAGAGGTGAGACTGACTGGTCTATAGTTCCCTGGGTTTTCCACTTTCCCCTTCTTGAAAATGTGGGTTATATTACCCTTCTTTTAGTCATCAGGAACTTCACCTGACTGCCATGGTTTTTCAAACAGTGGAAGTGAAAACCCAAAAGCTGCCTCTCAGAAGTGCAACTGGTATCACACCTTACAACAGAGCAACTGTCATGGTTGAAAATGCAGAAAGACATGTCTCCATCACAAGTCTGTAAATTATAACTGCACTCCAGCATTTCAGCTGAACTGAGTTCAGGGGTGCATCCACACAAGAAGCAAATGAGTTGAAGCTGGTTTTTATAACCTGGAGATCATAGTTCACTTATATCAAAGGAAAGTTAAATTTTGTTCATCACTGTGGCAGGTTGACCTTGGCTGGACATCTGGTCACAGCCTCCTTTGGGCATCCCCCTGCTCCATCATAGACCTCCATGGGTGCAGGTGGATATCTGCTCTACCATGGACCTCCATGGGCTGCAGGGGCACAGCTGCCTCACCATGGTCTTCACAATGGGCTGCAGGGGAATCTCTGCTCTGGCACCCGGAGCACTTCCTGCCCTTCTGCTGCACTGACCTTGGTGTCTGCAGAGCTGCTTCTCCCACACATTCTCAGTCCTCTCTCTGGCTGCAATTACTCCTGTGCAGTAACTTTTTCCCCTTCTTACATACATTACCCCAGAGGTGATACCACTGTCACTGATGGGGCTTGGCCTTGGCCCACGGAGGGTCTGTCTTGTAGCCAGCTGGCATTGTCTCCATTGTACATGGGGGAAGCTTCTGACAGCTTCTCACAGAAGCCACCCCTGTAGCCCCATCACTACCAGCACCTTGCCATGCAAACCCAATACAATCACAAGAAAACCCAGAAGACACAAAATGTTTTTAGATTAATCTGTTTAAAAAAAAGTTTTGATCACATTTTGAAGTACCTTTTCTGCCTATGAATGAATCTTAACCTTCTTTTTAAGATGGTGAATTTTATTTGCACGAAATAAAAATTCCCATTCAAAGTGCATTTTTTTCCCAAAGTTTTAGTGCAATGAACTAGCTATCTAATCTGCTTATTGCAGGATACTGTGGATAGTAGTATTTATGTGATTTTGAAGTGACTAGTCAAATTCATTAAAAAGTCCTCTGAGGACTATTAAATTTAAAGATACTCACTTTGGCTGCAATATGAGCTGCAAATTGTTGGAAACTGACAGCATATCTGCATGTAGCTTACCTAATCTTATACCTTTTTCCTAAGTAACTCATCGTGGGTGATGTCAGAGACAGGCTGTTAGGTGACGGGTATCTTCTACAGCCCGGATGTAGTTGTTTTGGCCTTATGGTTATTCCAGGCACGGTTTGTATAGACGCTTTCCTTGCTACGAGAGAGAAAAGCTAAAGTCTAGTGCTCGGCATTATTTAGAAGGTCTGTTCCAACAAATATTTCAACATTTAAGCTATCTGAACTGCTTGTCCCTAGCTTAACCCAAACACAAGTCCTAAAACAGCACCTCATTCTTCACTACTTTATTTGCTTAAGGGAATATGAGGTCAGTTTAATTTGCTGGGTTCCACCTTGCATAATGCTGTGCAAGCATTGTCTGTGAAGTATGGTGCCATAGCTAGAAGTGGATTTAAAATAACAGTATTTCATTGTTAGTTCCCAGAGGAGATACACTTGAAGTGTGGAAGAAGGAAATTTAAAATCAATGTGCCATTTAATTGCTTTTATTTCCTCAAATGACTGACCAATGAAAAAGCCATTTTGTTTTAAATGTGGGTTTTGGTGAACCATATCCTCAGACAGAAAGAAAGAAAAATCATAGGCCTTTAATTTTCTCTCCCTCTGGCTTTGTATTGCTCTGGGACTACTAAGTCTTGTAGCATCCAAATTGTCTAAGTGACTGTATGAAATGTAACATTTAAAACCCCTTAAGTAACTGTAAATCAAAGCTGTGCCATAATTTACAGTACATTTATTTTAAAAAATCATGTTTATATAGCATCTTTCAACTCAAATTATAGTATTTTACAAACTGGATTTCCTTCCATCAGCATTGAGATTCAGTCACTTCTGAGAGGTTAAGAAGCTGGCAAAACAGCAACTTCAGCTATCACAGGTACAAACTAACATATTGGCTAAGACTGTTGAGACAAATTCCTTCATGAGAGAAGCTGTCACATCATTTTCACCCACTGAGAATGTTGGGTTTTCAATATCTTGGCTCTACGAGTCTCTTCTGGTCTAGTGTGAGGCATCCCTGCCTGTGGCAGGGGGGTTGGAAATAGACGATCTTAAGGTCCTTTCCAATCCTAACTATTCTATGGTTCTATGATTATGACATATAATCTATCTTATTTCTTTACAGCAGATGAAGTGATGAACAGAATCTCCTTCCAAGCAAGTGAATTTGCCAAACCATGTCATGACCTACTGGCAAAAGAGAGCCTTGGAGAGATGTTGCTCTACCAAAGCACATTCCTTCCAACATGAAGTAATTACTCTCTGGTACTTGTGACATGCACAAAAGAAACCAAAGAGAGAGTTTCCTCATCTTTGATTCTCTGAATGTGAGAGCAAGGATTGTCATAAGAGTGAGTATGTGCCAGTAGGAGTATACTCCAGTCATGTACGTCTCCTACTGCTTCATCCCAACAGATCTTTCTGAGCTTCTCTATTTGAGGATCTGCCCTATGCACATACAGAAACTGAAATCCATGTCTCATCCTTGTCACATCTCTCCTCTTTGGGCTAAACAGAGTTAAGTAGGACAACACACAGACCAAAATTACCCCTTTTTATAACATCAATTAAATGACATATATAGAAACCAAGCAATTACAATGCTTATACTAAAGAAAAGGGATACACATGTAAAGCAGTTCAGTCACCTCATCATTTGATGTGAAGAAATTGAATGGTTCCAAAGAATAAAATGTGATTGAAATGAAATCAAACTTGAGTTTACCAGGTCTGAAGAGTCAGGTGTTTCTACTTATTTAGATACCTACCCTCAGTCAGCAACACTGATTTATATAAGCTGTACAACAGAAGACATATTTGAAATTAGAGCTTTCCAATATTTTTTAAAAAATTGTTCCATAGGATGTTTGCCTTCCTAAATCCAGCATGTTTCAAATATAATAGAACAAATAATTTTTCATCTACTGGTGTTGAAGAAGGGTATTTCATTGTCTGATATTTGTCATTCAATATTTGTTGTGTTCATGTTTAAAACATTTCAGTCTCCCTAATGGGAGCAGAAACAAACTATCAGATCTAGAGGATCACATCATGCATAACAATTAGTGGAAATACAATGTATAAATAGCTCATAGACATAACTCACCTGAAATGTGTAGCAAATGCAGTAACAGAAATCAGTGCATTTTCTCCTTTTTTTTAACAATTCATCAACTCTTAAAAGATGACAAAAAAATTCATGTACAATGGACTGCTGGAAAGGTAGTTGGCCCAAAACCTATGTGGAGGTATAATTTCAAGTGTTATCTATATGACTATAGGAAAGTTTCTGAGAAAGTGTAAGATAGTGCAAACCCATTGCTTGAATGGAAATTATTATACATTCTCTAGGGTTTTGATCTAGCTTCCATGTATACGTATCTGCACACAAATCAAGTAAAATTTCTGTTTCCTGATACTGATAAGGGGTTGTCTCAATTTAAGAAAGACTTTATAGTATGCAGAACTGTGGAAAAGTTGCTTTATGAAGAGGCCATTGCATATTAGGAGATACTCAACTCTACAGCTAAGATGACTTTCAAAAATTTTCTTAGACTGGAACACCAGCTAATGAAGACTTTCACATTAAGCCTTGTTATGCTTGGCGTTCAGCCATATAAGCTTGCTCAGCATTTCTGAGATGAGATTGGAGGACTCTGGATGTGACTCTCCCTGGAGGTCTTTGGGTGACAGATGCTTGTACATACTATTGAATCCTCAGGGTCTTCTCCAGGTTGGCTCTTGTGACTTCTGCGTCTCCCATATCATCTTGACAGATTCAGTGATTACCCTCCTGAATCCAGCCTTTGGGGGCTGATGCCTCTGCAATGCCTGCAGAGGTTGTGGCAGCTTGCCTTCTCCAGTTACTTGTAAGTCCTCTGTCTCAGCATTACAGCTTCTCAGGTTGAAGTAAAATTTTAATAGAGGAAAAACTGCTGCTCCTCATCCTGTACAGAGAACGGTGCTGACTCATAAACTTTAAGGCCACCGTCTGCAAACAACTAAGGCTGCTTACTATTGCAAACAATGTCCACTTGCTATTTTAAACTACCTACACACATATGCCTTATAGCATCTCACTTGCCTTGTACTGTGAGTTTATTTTGCCTTTCAGAACAACTGAAAATAAAATAACCTAGTTCAGATACTTTCACATTTCAAACCATCATGAATTCATACAATTTTTTAGTTTAGCTGATATAACAACTCACATTTCACTTTTTCTCAGCACTTACATTCTCACTCAGGCAATTTTCTTCTAATACTCTTCGTATGTAACTGTGCTTCCTCCTTGAGATGGTTCAATTTTCTAATAACACATATTTTTAAAAAATGTTACCCAGAGATTAACTCATTGTGGTTAAGATTTCTATGTTGTCTGCAGTTGTGTACTTGCTCAGATTACTTAAGGTTTATTTTTCATCTGAGCCCTCACCCATATTTTCAATCTGTTGTTTATCACTTCTGTTGTTTATTCTGTGTGTCTTTTACCTGATTTTTTTTCTATTGATTTTCTAAATCACAGCACTCTTGAGTTGTAGCCTTGCTTTCTGTCAGATGTTTGTTTGAACAAACTCTGTGTACTCTGTGAATAATATTTCTTTCAATCTAGCACCATTTTTTATACCTTTGAGAACATTTTAAAATGTGGATCTTGTGATTGAATATATGAGCACAGGAAACCAAGTTTTTCAAACTGTGCATATTGTGAATATTTTAGGTGAAACATACGAAATTTTTTCCAGCACTTACTTACAATATTATACATGAATGCATTTATAATTTAGAGAAGAAAAAACACATACAAAAAATATGCACGAAAAGGATTAAATTCATGAAGGAATTAACAAATAAGTGCAAGTAACACAGAAACAGGTTGCCCAGAGAAGCTGTGTCTGCCCGATCCCTGGCAGTGTTCAAGGCCAGGTTGGACAGGGCCTTGAGCAACCTGGTCAGGTGGAAGGTATCCCTGTCCATGGCAGAGGGATTGGAACTAGATGATCTTTAAGGGCCCTTCTAACCCAAACCAGTCTATAATTCTATGATTCTATTATTGCATAGAATTTTCATTTGCCATAAGGGGGATTTTCAGGCTCTTCTGTATACAGAAACCTAAATATCTTTTTAAAAAATATCTTTTCTTCATAAGATTTATCATTTTTATATAAAAGATCTGATAGTTTGAAACAGTGGTTCACAATATTTTTATTTTCCTTCCAGAGTGGCTTAACTTTTACAGCTAACTGTGACTTTTCTTGGTCTTTTGTTAGGGAGTGGTGCTGAGAATATTGACGTTTCTCTTGTTCTGCCTCCTCAGGTTTATTTTCCCTGATTTATTCCTTTGTTTCTGATGTGTTCAATGAATCACTTGCAATGTTGGTGCTCAGCAGGAGAGAGGCTGACTTTGCGACATGGAGCAGAGGAGTGGAGTGCTGATACTGAAACCACCAGGAAGCCTTGCGGGCTACTGCTGTCACAGGGCACTCTAATGCCCCGATCAATCATCCCCATGATGGAAGGATTTGAATGGAAAGACTTTTTCTTTTTATTTTGATTTTTAAGTGGAATTTAGTGTTAGCAGAATATGTCTGATAGAAGAGAAAGGGGCTGGATTTCAGCCTCTGTGCTACTGTTGTAATCCTTTCTCTCTCTGTTAAACATGCTGTCCAGTGTGTCAGTTATGACAACGATATCTGTCTATAAGGAACTGCTTGGAGACCATCAAGAGCATCAAAAATGTGTCAGATGCCACCCAGCTAGGGAGATTTGAACCACAGACCTTAGAGAAAGAAGTTTCTACCAGAATGCTGACAGACCTCTGCATTTAGTTGTGTGTGGCTGACATCACTGGTTAATATCACTGTGGCCAGATGTGCATAACAAAAACAATTGACAATAATGACCCCAAGGGGAAAAAAGGAAAAAAAAAAGGGGCTTTGGAAATATAACAAAATTCCTATTCCACACAGTTGGGAGAACAGTGCACTACTTGTTCTCTGGTGCATGGTTCCTTGTACCAGTGTTTAGCAAAATAGTGAAATTTGTCCTTCTGACCATTATTGCATGTGTAAAAACATATCTGAGGAAAAAAAGCAAGGCATCAACACTGCATTTTTACTGTACCTGACATAAATAATATACTAATGGGTATAAAAAAAAAATAATCTAAAAAGGCTGTTTTCTTTGTTGTGTAACATTTTCATGTGTATTTCTTTCTGGCATATGATGCTAATCTGACAGGTTTTAGAACATGAAACCTTGTTCATATTCACAGAATGTATCTGGTATCACCTCTGATCTAGGAGAAAACAGTCACCACATGTGTCCAATAATCCTCACCTTCTCAAATACATAGATATTTCAGAAACAGAGAGTAAGTGGAGGAAAGA
>NW_009919523.1:26629-27204 GCF_000696875.1 Nestor notabilis
TTTTTTCTTTCTCTCATCTATTTTATGCTTTTGCTTGTCCAGCGACTTATAAAGCACTGATCTTGATCTATGCCAGTAAAATATGGAAAGGAATTAGCCCCACACTCTCCAACCTCATTTTCAGACTTTGATCTCACTCCTGAACATAGCATACTAACTGAGGCAGTGAGTCTTGCTATGAGGAGACTGGACACAGCACTATGTGTGGTACCAGCCTTCAGTCCTGAAAATCTGAGCAGCTCTGGCAACTCAACACAGTTCTGTGTTCTCTAATTTCAGCACAACTTCACAGTCACTTTATCCCTGCAGTTCCATGATCTTGTAGCATTTTGTGAAAAGCCTTAAAAAGGGGAAGGTGGAAGACCCATGGAACTACAGGCCAGTCAGTCACACCTCTGTGCCTGGCAAAATTCTGGAGCAGATTCTCCTGGAAAGCATGCTAAGGCACATGAAAAACAACGAGGTGGTTGGTGACAGCCAACATGGCTTCACTAAGGGGGAATCCTGCCTGACCAATTTGGTGGCCTTCTACAATGGGGATACGGAACTGATAGACAGCAGCAGAGCAGTTGACG
>NW_009919524.1:0-15208 GCF_000696875.1 Nestor notabilis
GGGGAGCAGCAGGCACCCCTGAACGCTAAGGGCAAGGGTGCGGGTCAGCCGGGGCCGGGCTGCCCGGGAAGCCCCCGACGGTGTGTGTGTATGTGGATGCTCGACCCTCCGTGTACCCCCAACCCACCCGCTACCGTGGGGATGCAGCCGTGCGAGGGGAGCTGCGGCCCGTTGGCTTGCAGGGCTTTGTTGTTCGTAACTTCTGCTCCGGAGAAGTTTTGCCGTGGTGAAAAGCAGATTTATTTGGGTTTACGTGCGCTGGAGTCACAACTGGAACGATGATGAACTGTCAAAATAAATGCGGAGATGAAGCTGATGGTTTAACAAAAAAATCCGTGGAGCTCTCAAGCTGTTTATAGATTTAGCCAGAAATACTTAGTGGCATTTTCAGGTTTTTTGGGGGTTTTGTTTCTTTCTTTTTTGGTGTGATTTGGAGCAAAATTTTGTCCTTGGTTACACCTGTGTCCATCCAGAGTAATGCCTCCAGGAGAACTTCCTCTGGTGTAATTGGAGGGAGGATTTGTTCACTCCAACAAACCTCCACATGGTTGGTGTTAGGCTCGTGTGAGCAATAACGAGCAAATGCTGAGGTAATGAGGATTTTACCACCATTTCTCACCTGGGGAGCCCATCCACCAGTGCCCTGCTCAAACCAGAGAGGGGAGGAGTGTGAATACGTGTTTGTCTGTAAGAGTGAGATCTGCGTGCTTCTGTATCAGGTAAAATTCTGTTCTTCCTCAAACAAAGCCCCAGTTTGTGTCATTAGGGGTTTTTCTGGGAAAACGGACTTGAGAATTTGGCCATAGTCCTTTTTGGAGGGGAAGTGAAGAGCAAGTTTTATGGTCAGAACTTGGTAGGGTGTTTTGGAAAATGTCTCTATTCTGTTTTGCTTCTTATTTGTTTATTTTCCACTTGAACTGAAAATAATTGCTGTGCTCCTTTTCCAAAGCCAAGAATGGCTACTGCTTGCATCCTGTGTAATCCTGTATCACTAAAAAGGAGCGCAGAAACATTACCCAGTTCTGCCAGCTAATATCGCATTCAGATAAAACAATAGCTCGCACACTGAGACTTGACATACTTTTAATGTTCATGTGATAGGTGGCACATTTTGACCTAACGATTTCATGCTGTGTTGAGAAGTAATGTCACAAAATCATTGTTAGGTGCTTTATCCTGCAGCTTGGTGTGTATGTTGAGAAACTTGTTTCTGAGGATCAGAGGGAGATGAAGGTGTCTAAGGCGCAAGCCCAACGTGTCAGGAATTACTGTATATGTTGTGTGTAGCAGCCTGAAGTTTTTATTGGGATTTTAGTGTTGGTGAGGAGGTTGTGAGTGGCTGGTGGAGTGAGATATCTCAGCCTTGGTGAGATGTTTAGGTGTTAATGTGCTTGAGTTGAGACAAGAAGCCTTGGGTGCAGTGGAGAGGTGACCTGGTATTTATACATCTCCTGCTCTGGGTTTGCCCCTGTACTGTTGGAGGCCGTGGAGGTTTCTCCCCAGCTTCCAGAAGACACTTGTGCCCAGCATGTGAAAGTGGCACAGCCCTGGCTTTGTGCTTGAACTTCAGCCTCTTCTCAGGCTTAGCACAGCTGAAAGTGTGCAGAGACAGAGGGTGTTTTGTGTGCTTAATGTGAAAAACAGTGAGAGCCAAAGTGCGGGATGTGTTTACTGCTGGAAGATGTAAACCCGTGGTCCAGAAGAGGGGAAGCTGGCGGGTGGTGGCTTGCACAGGAGGAGATGGCCACCGTGGAGGGACAAGGCTGAGCTCTCTGCTTGTGGGGACATCTTTGCAGCAGTAGGTGTGCGAGTTGGGTCTGTGTGAGGTGTCACCCCAGGATTTTCTTATGAATGCTCTGTAGAATGTTGCTAACAAGAACAAGAAATTGAATAGGACTTCATTTTACTTGTCCTTTACTAAATGCTTTTTGTTGGGGTGACTGAAAAAGCCCAAATTGTGCAGAATTCCAGGTTGTGTGAAGCTCGTAGGTGGCAAGGGGACCTAGGTGCTGTGCAAGAAGAGCACACATCCCATGGCCACTGCAGCCTCAGTAGGAGTCGTCTGTGTCTGTTATGGTTATGCTGATAAAAGTTCCCATCCCTTGAAGCAAAACTGTCTTTTTTAACCAGCTCCCACTCCCACAGCTGCTTTTCTGTCCAGGTGTCAGGAGCCTTCTCATGCTTCTCAAGTGTAAATTGTTTGGTGTAGAAATCGAGGCCATCTGCTTCTGGTTATCTGTCTCTGGGTTTGTGGCACCCTGTACCTTGATCTCTCTAATGTTTGTGTGGGGAATAGAGGGGAAGAGGGAGTTGGAACAAAGAAAGCGGGTTCTCACAATTGAGGTTTGTTTCCCCTTGGAGTGACAGTGGAGCAAATCCCATGTCACTGGAGATGTGGCCAGACTGACCCTTGCTTGGCCTTGCTAGACTGGTGTAGTGATGTGCAGGGCAGGCCTGGGCCCTATACTGGGGAGCATCTTGGAGCTTTGACCTTCAGAACCCAGCACTTGTTCAGTAGTTAAGCAGCTGAGATGTGTTCCTCGGGTTTGATCTGGTCCACCAGATCCTCCTGTGAGTAGCCTCGCTGGGACTAACAGCAGCAAGCTCTGTGGTTTGCTCCAGTGGGGTTACTCACACATCACTGCCCTGACCTCCCAAAATCTTCCAGCCTGCAAAAGCTGGAAGATTTCTCAGACACATCTTTCTGTGCCTGAGAAAGTCACAGACATTTAGTACTTGTGTTAATGTGATTGCTGAGTGCTTTCCCCAGCTTGGTGTAGTCTGGTGCTGCACTGCTGCTGTAGGTTACTAGCAATAGTAGCATGAGGTTCTCCAAACCTGGGTGGGCATTTTAGACTCTGGTTTGACAGGGAAAGGGCGTTTCTCAAGATGTGATAAATCAATCTGTTGGAGTGACTTTCTCCACTATATGCTCTGTCACTGCTGGCAAGGAGGATTCTGCAGAGCTCCTCAGCGAGGTGAGGTTTGGTGAAGATGCTTGTCTCCCTCCTACCCCTGATGCACAGGACTCCGAGCAGGAGACTAATGTGACGTGGCTGTTGATGTGCGGTGGAGAAGATGGTTTACTGTGATGAGAAATGAAATCTGACCTGAATGTTAAGATAGCTTAAAGCCTGGGAAGTACTTTGTGTTTCCTGAGTCAGCTCTGACCATCCCTATGGAGTAAGCAGTTGGTTTCAGGTTTTCTGAACTCTGAGTAAGGTAATGAGTTTTTTCTGCGGATGTTTGTTTAGCTTCAGCTCGGGCAGTTCATCTGTCAAACCTGAAATGGGGGACAGATACTTATAAAGCACAAATAGAAGTGGTTGTGGGGTGGGAAGATGGGGGACTCGCATTTAAATGAGGATTATTGTTTCATAAAGCTGGCACAATTTCTCACCGTGCATTTGCTGAGCTAATTCCTGATCAGCACGCAGGCATTAGGCTGGTTTGAGACCATGCTAAAGTATCGTCAGGTAAAGCCCAATATAATTAATTGCAAATGAGAAATGCTGACAAACATTTGTCAAGGAGCTGTTTAATGAGCTTCAAATTCTGTGTCAGATGATTCCATCCACCAAGTGTAAATAATTTTTTAGCAATTGTTCCACCGTGTTTGTGTGCTTCGGGCAGATGTTAGCTACGGCAGTTTTACATGTTGGACAGGCAGTATGAGAGTAGATGGCATAAAGCTTAACAGCTGATGTGGGCTTTCAAACAGAGACGCTGCTGTTGCACAAACAGAATGTGCAAGTAACAGGAAGGTTTTGGGGAGCCTGTGGTCTCAGTTGTGTCTCTGGCAGTGTAGCTCTGTGCCTGCATCTGAATGCAGGAATTTGCTTTAATAACTGTTGTGTGATACCCATTGCTAGGCACGGCCAACTGAAAATAGAAATAGCTTGGCTGTGTGACAGCAGAAGCTTTGAGCTGGACACCAGAATAACTGGCTTGCAGGGTGGTTTTCCTCCCCAAGTCATTCTCTTCTCACCTGCCTTTTAGCCAGCCTGATTAGCCTGTTTACTTAAATTGTCTGAGATTTCAAGCTGGTTTGTTCTGCCTTGTCTCCATCCCTTCATATTTCAAAAGGAATTTGATCTTCATGCCTTACCTCAGCAGCATCATAACATCAGGTGTTTATTCAGTGCTGTCAGCAAATCTTGGTAGCCCTTTTGGTGTTTATTGACTGCTTAGATGCTTAGGTGTTTGTCCTGGTCTCTGTTTGCACATGCAAGTCTGCAGATTTACACCAGCAGGGAAAGGAAGGGAGTAACTAAATGAAGCTCTCTGCAGATGGAGTGGCATTAGATTTTGTGTCACACTGGGATATCATACGAAGCGATGCGCTTATTATTGTCACTGTGTTTAGAGGAAACAGTAAATTGACCTGAGATCAAATTTTGAGATAACCTTGACAGAGCAACTGAAGCTCTTAATGAAAACCCTCAGCGACCGGACCTGAAAAAAACAGCAACCCAAACTGAAAGCGGGACTGAAACCAGCAGGATGCACATTCCACAAAAGGAACCTCTTGGGTAATTTTTGAAACCTATGTTACTATTGTTTAGGCACCTGAATACTTCTAAAATACTTCAAAATTACTTTTAAAAGCCTGATTGATACCTTTCTGGGAGGTGGGGCACCCGTGACCCCCACTGACTTCAGTAGCTGTTGAAGAACTGAAGCTGTCTCTTTGGACAGATAATGACTGAGGATTGTGATTGTTGCATAAATATTCCTTTAAACTCCTGAAGGTAACAGTGTGATGAAGGTGGGCATTTTTGCTATTCCCATAGGTGGTAGCTGGAGGCACAATGGCCTTGAGTTGAAGAAGAAAGAGTTTAAACTGTAAGGACAAGTCCTTTGGATAAATGTGATTCAAGTAGTCTCTGCTGGCCCCGCTCTTTAAGATTAGCATTAATGGAATTATGCCACATATCAATAGGACAAAAGACACCCTTATCCTTCTTTTTCTTGGCATCTTTTTTTTCCTGCTCTTTGGGTGAGAAAGTAAGTCCTTTCTTATTAAATATCTGGGACCTCTGCTGGGATGAGGGAGTGCAAAGCCCAGGGAGGTGGTGAAGTCACCATCCTTGGAGGTGTTTAACAGACATGTAGATGTGGTGCTTGGGGATGTGGTTTAGTGGTGGACTTGGCAGTGCTGGGTTAATTTGATAATCTTGAAGGTCTTTTCCCACCTAAATGATTCTGTGGTTTATAAAATAAAGGTAAAAGATCAGGAGCTTGGAAGTCAAATGATCGCTAGGGAAAGGCAAAAAAAAAACCCCATCAGCAGAAAGACATCAAGGGGCTGAGTAATTGAAAGATTGAGTTACAACACTGAGATCAATAGAGAAATATCAGGGACTGGATGGGAACACTGAGAACAGGAGGGGGTGGTTGTTGCCCAAAGTGGAAGTTTCAGGAAGGATCCGTTGCTGTGTATGTAATGCTCTGTGGTGAGAGCCCTGCCGTCAGTACTGAGGGGGAATACTCCACGATGTCTCTCCCCACTTACAAAGTCGTTAAACCTGATAACTTGAGCTGGGAGGAAGGCAGGATGATTCTTCTCTCAATAAGATGGCCCCTGTTTCCCCTCCCGTCTCTGCTACTATTTATTATTTTTGAGGACGATTCCTATCTGTTTGACTGCAAGACCCTACCACATTACACTGGGGGGCTGACCTGCAGCCTTGTAATTATCTGCAGCTAAATTAGAAGTTTAATCTTTGTTCTGAGCAACAATAAGTTGAGTCGGATAGGTTTTAAAAATAGCCTGAGCTCAAGTTCAGTGAAGTCTCAAATGCAATTAATAAAAAGGTAATGGAGTTAGGAAGTTGCGGGCTGAAATATGGGAATGTTTAACTCTCTGTTTTCCTTCACTCGACTTGTGGTGCTTTGCTGAGGCAGCATCACCTCGGTTCTGCAAGGGTAAATTGCTTCCAACGTTTCCCTGTGTTCTTGTACATCATCCTTATGATTTATCAGCTCAGTGTCTGTGTTCTCGTAGGGGTTTGGCTCGATGTGTGCCACAAATTACCAGCTGTATGTGCAGTTTTTGTATAGTCAGTTTGTTGTCATTTTGACTCAGTGCCAGCCATGGGTGAAGACCATTTCAGAACATAACAGTCCTCTAAACTCCTTTGTTGTAAAATGGATATGAAAATCCACTTTGTAAGTAAGGAGAAATGGCTAATGCAGGTAGGGGTTTGTTTTGCTGTAACAGCAGAACGTGCAGTGGCAATTTGTCAGATCCCCAGCTCAGCTCTGCTGTACTATTTGCCTTTAAATAGTGTGTTACCTTAATATCTTCAGATTTTTCTCCTTGTATCTTGGCAACACTACTGCTGAAGTTCATACACTTATGTGGTGGAGAGATTTTAACCAAAAGGGTAGATCTTTAGTCTGGTAAATATTATAGGAAGGTGTTTTGGTTCTGTCCTCTGTGTGGTGGAATAGAAGTCAGCAAAAGAATCAGATTATTTCTTGGCACTGCACATGTTTTTCTGTCTGTGAGTTTCTGTCTATCGTGTTTGATGTGATTACATTGCATGACATATGCTCCGTGTGGATTTACTTGGTATTTGGTGTGCATCTTGGTCCTACTGGTTTTAAAACCTCCCAAGACAAAGAGGAGATGTGCAGAGGTGTATCGATATCTGATGTGCCCAAGTTCCCAGCTCTCTGAACTTTACCTTGTGTAATGCTGGCTGATGCACATATTACTGATATGATGAATATCCCAAATCCAGATGGGAATAACTACTCCATAGCCACGCAGGGAGATAGATCATTTTGGTGTTCTGTCACCCTTTAATCTGTCTCACATGTGTTTGCCAGCTTCCCAAAGTCGAAGTTCCTTCTTCCCTAGAATCAGTGCTTTTATTTGGTAGCAAAGGGGACTTGCTGGTGTGGGAATAAAACCACCGCCAAGCTGTCTGCCCTGTCCACAAGCCTGGGCTTGTCCTCTGTTGGATGATCTCATGAAAACAAGCAAACAACTTCAACCTTTGGGACATGCCCTGTGCTGAGCACTGTTTGAATGAAACCGTCTGGGGCAGGTTTATGGATGCTGCAGAATGACAGTGCAGACCTCAGCTGGAGAGATAGACATAGGCACCAACAGGTTCTAGGTTAGATTAATTTTTAGGTGGCTGAAATTCTGAGGAGGTACTCCTTGTGTTGCAGAGTAACAGTACCAGAGTTGTATTGGACTTTAAAAGATGTTTTGCACTTCCTGTGAAATCAGTCAAACAGTGCTGAGATCCAGAACCAAATTCATCAAAGTTTGTGAGAAATAATAAGCTCCATAATAAACTGGCTACGAGAGAGAGAGGTGTTCACAGTGATAATACCTGTGGCAGATGCCCCTTTCCTGTCAGTGAAATCTGCAAGCCACCATCACCTTTTACATGTTCCAGGCGACCCACCTTCGGAGGGGACTCAGCTTGCAGGTTGCTCTAGAGTGTCCTACAGGTGATGTTAACTCACCCTCCAGTATAGTAAAGGCATTTTCATTCCTTGGCCTGGGAAGCAGAACAAGTGAGGCAGAAGAGATTGCTACTGACTTCTCCAGGACCACATGCAGGTGGCTTGCACTGGGTACAAAACGTGTGGTGCAACTTGTCCCTTCTGGCAAGTTTTGGCAGCCCGTGTTTTGCTGTTTGTGCACCATTTTGTATTGCTGAAACTTAGATGAGTTACAGACACGGTGATAATTGCTCAAGGCATTGATTTTTGTTTATTTTTGCTCTGGAAGTCTTAAGTGACCTAAGACCTTTTCAGCCTGAGAATCTGCTTTGGTTCGAGACCTTGCATGGGTGGTCGGAATGGAGGAGAAGCAGCTAAAGGACCCAGCTCGTTGCTGTCAGATGGGATGTCCAACTGTAGGCTCTGTTGTTTGCCTGGTTCCTGACCACTTCTGTTGCTTTCATCTTGGTTTCTGCACATCCAGGTGCTTAGCATTGTATGTCTATGGAGGGTGCCATGAGGGTCCGTCAAGTGTCCTCCAGAAGCTGACATCTGGTCCCTGACTTCCAGAAGTCCAGGGGAAGGAGCTGGGAGGTGCTGCTCTTGCAAGAGCTGGGTGACATATGCTCTCCAGCTTGCTCCAGAGCTGGATGGATGTGTTGAATGGCTGGGCATGATGTGACATCCATCATAGGGGACACTGGTGGAGGGCTGAGGCAGCGAAAGTAGTTTTGACCTCTGAGGAGTCTGTGTGGTGAGAAGGCGATCAAAGAAGTGCTGCTGTTGGGGACGATTTATGTTGTAACTCAGGTAGTGTTGTGGGTTTTAATGCACGTCAAGGGCACTTTGACCTTTGAATGGAATCGTTCGGTGTGAAATTGTGTCTTTTCTCCTCTCTTTTCTTTTCCCTTGCTGAAAATTCAAAATAAATACTGCAAATCAAAACCGTCTGTTTTGAGGGGACCAAATTGCTTCCATTTTATGTGATTTGGATATTACTGAGCAATTAAAAGTCCTTGTAATTTTTACTGGCCGGCTATTGTGCTCGTAGGCAGTGACTCTTGTAGCATTAGTCATTTTAACTATGGAAAAAAATAATAAAAATGCAATTAATGTGGCTCAACAGCTGAGTTTGCTGGACTTTAGGAATAAAAGAGAAAAAAGAGTAAATTTTAATGAGTTCTGGGATCAGAAAGATACATCTGGTGGATGGATTTGCCAAGTTTTCAACCTCAGAATGTGTGTTGAAAAACTCAGTGAATTATGTAGCTACAAAAGTGGATCTTTGCATGTTTATAAGACCTCAGTGCAATCTCCTTATATTTGGCTAATGACAAACAGACATTCTCACAGGGGCACAGCCCAGAAGGACACACATGCGCTGAAACGGGTCTGTAAGCCAATAGTAGATGTATCAGAATGCTGCTACTAGTGAAGGAATGTTAGAGGATCCATTAAATATAGGGGGGAAAAAATACCTTGGTGATGGATGAAAGAAAAGAGAAGGAAGGGAAAGGGGAGGGGAAAGAGAGAGGAGAGGGAGCACTGAAACTTTAAATGTATGTGATGTGTGGGCTAAGATATTGTGCCTCCACTGAAAAGAAAATTTATAACAACTGTTTGTCATGTGTATGTATTTATAGCCATTCACATAATGAAGTTTCATGAGGTTGTAATAACATATCAAGATGGATGTAATTAAAACAGAAGCAAATTGACACCTCTAGATTAAAGGCAAACTCTAAACTAATACACCTGTATGCTGTCACTTATGTATTAGTTGTCTGGGGCAGTCTGCCAGATATGCAAATAGAAAGACATTGGCAAATTTCCTTGGATGTGTGGTTGTGAAAAATCCAAGTATTTAATCTCTTACCTAGCCCTGTTCAGGTTTGTAGCAATGGTGGAATTTATTAGTTAGGTATCACTGATGCTTTGTGATGGGAATGGGCTAAACGATACAGAGGGATGGGAAGGGAGGAAGGAGAAATACAGAGAAAGTGTCTGCCAGAGAATAATATTCCCTACAGTGGGATCCTTCCCTTAGAAAAGAGGTGTCAACTGGACTGTTTCACATCTGTCCTAACTCTTGAAACTATAGAGGACTAAAGAGTCACTGACACTGACTTTCTGTAGCCTTTGAGCTCAGTTGAATGCTTTTGAAAACTGCACTGTAGTATCATAGAATTCCAGCCTGGTTTGGGTTGGAAGGGACCTTAAAGCTCATCCAGCTCCAACCCCTGCCCCGGGCAGGGACACCTTCCACTAGAGCAGGTCGCTCCAAGCCCCTGTGTCCAACCTGGCCTTGAACACTGCCAGGGATGGGGCAGCCACAGCTTCTGTGTAACAACAGATTGTGGTTCTGTCACGCTGCAGGTGATTGGGGTTCCCAGTGAGGAAACTTCTCCTAAAATTTATATGTTTCAGATATACTGTCACAATTTAAATCTGATCTAAATCATTACTGGGTCTGTGAAATGACTATAAAGTATCTTAGCAATTTTATGTAATAGTGTTTTTCAACTTGCTTCAATTTACAGAAGCCTAATTTTTTTCCAGGGGAGTTGTGGACGCCTGTACAGTGAATTTAAGCCCGTGGTCAATAGATTTGCTCTCTGAATTAATGCTCATGGGATTCTTGGAAATAGTCTGGAAACTACTGATATAAAATAGGCTACTGGTGTGGAGCAGGAAGGGAATTATTTGCTTTGTTAGTTCCAGGCCTGTGAATGGAAGTACCAACCTTGCTTTTGTGTAACTTGCACCCCAGGTAACCTGCATTCCTTTAAAAGCCCCAGGCATGGAAATAGGTCCTCTTGTGGCTTGTGTATAACCCCTGGGGCTGGTTAAACAGCTGATACTGGTACCTGCAGCTCCTCCTTCCTGAGTATGAAAAATCTTTCCTTTTGTGGATTTGGTAGCATTTGCTCTGTCCTAGAGACCTTCCGGTAACCTCCTCAGAGGTTCAGAGACACTTGGATTCGTAACATCAATTTCTAAGTACATGGGTATGATTGCAAATCTGGAGAGCTCAATGAAGCCCCAAATTCTTGAATTCAGTGTTGAATTAGGGCTTGAGGTTCTTTGCCCCAGTTGGGGCTGAACCAGGAGGAAATCCATCCGTCAGCCTTGCCAGGCGTTGCGGTCGGGAGCCTGTTCCTGCTGGGTGCTGGGCTGTAGCTGTAGCTCTGTGGATGCGTGGCTGCAAAACACAGTTCTCTTCTGGGAGCTGTCTGCATAAAGCTCTAATGGGCATGTTTGTTATGCTTTTTCTGAATTAAAAAGACTCCTTTTTTAATACATCTGGACATTAAGGATCAATTGTAAGAGGTACGTGGCTTTAAAGTGATCTCAAAATGGCAGGATTTTTGTCTTCAATACTTCAACAACTTCTCTTCCACCTTTAATCTTTCATGAGCGGAAGCTTCAAAAGATAATTAGTAAAACATGCTTTTATCTGCATTTATCTCAAAACATGATTAATTTTTTAACTGCAATTACAGCAATCATTTTAAGATTCCTCTATATTAATGAGTAAAGGGCTTTTTTTGAGAGCAGGCGAGTCTAAATATGGCTATATAGGCCGAGTTGAAAGGTACATTTATGAGTGTGCTTTTTGTTTTCATTGCTAGGGATTGAATTTCCGGTTCCAGGAAGTAATATTTCACATGGATTAAAGTCTTTGAAATGCTCTTGCCTGGCTTCACTGGATCATTTTGAGGAGCTGACAATGATAAGAACTAGATCATGCACTTTGCAAGACCTGGCTACTGAATATACCCAGTTCCACGTTCCCCTTGTGTGGGTGCTTCTGTAGCTCCGCGCTATGCACGTGTGACTGGCAGGATGTCTTCTGCACGCTGCTTTTGGTATTGAAATGTAAGATACATGCTGCAGCTGGTTTGTTGTTAATGAATTGCCAATGAACTTGTAAATTTTCACCTTTACCATTTCTGTCTTTCGTTATAGGCAGCTTAAGGCATTTTTTATTACTGTTTCACTGCAGGGAGAAAGATGTTCGTGTCTGCTCCTGTCTTTATTGCTGGTACTAATGTACGTAGGACTGTCCAACCGGTGTCCTGCCTTTAGGTTGAGTGTGTGGTCCTTTGGGATTTTGAGCACCTCCTCTCTGTCCGGTTGTTTGTCCTCTATGGCTCACTCCATTGTCCCTAGAAAATCTGCCACCTGCACAGAGATACCTCAAAACAGCCTTCAAGAGCAATGGACCCGTGCATGGGATTACTGAAAAGAAACAGAATTCAAACTGCTTCTCATTAGAGTACAGCTTCTGTGTAATTTTGCCCCTTGAAGGCTGCTCGTCAGCCTTCCTCCATGAACAGGAGGGAGAGATTTGGGGTTGGAGCTGCCGTTTCGCTGCTCTGAGTCTCCAAAGGCCAAAGCATGTCCCTGAGGCTGCTGGAAGTGATGCTGGGGTGATGGCATGGCCTCAGTTACCACAGCATGTCAGAGGTGGTGTGGAGTCAGCCTGCATGGCCTTGGTTCATGTCTGGTTTTCCCTTCTAAACTGGGATTGCAGTTACCCTTCCCTGTGGTCTCTGGGGAGGTGGACGGGATGATGATTACAACAGTGAATTGGGCAGCTGCATAGGAAAGCATGCGAGTGTATAATCAGATTTCTGATAAAACCAGGTCCCTAAGTCCCTTGAATGGGTAGCTTTGCTGTGAATAGCCTCGTAAGGTCTGCTGTGGCTGCTCTCTTTGTTTGGTACTCTGACAAAAAAGATTGCTCTGGTATCGTCGTTGGCATATTTTTACATCTGTTATCCATATTTTGGATTTGTTCTGGCTGCAGTTGTATTTTGTTTTGCAAAATCTACCTGGGATTGGGCCGGAGATGTATGTTTGCTAAGGCAGATTTGGAAATTGCGTTGTTGAAATACAGCCCATATGGGCCATTGTAAAATGGTTACTGCAGCATATAATTGCTTTCACAATGATGTGCTTTGTCATTTTACTTCCATCTTCAAAGAGGCTCTCCTGTAGTCTGCTGACAGCAATGGTGGTATTAGAAAACATATGGATTTGTAAAGGCATTAAACTGTCTTTAGTTCAAGGATTAGATTACAGTGTTAGAGTATGGGTCACCACGTTTTCGTGTGGATAGACTGCACTTGGCTGTGTCAGTTTGTTATAGGTGAGGGAAGGGTGTATTTGTTTGTTGGAGATAGCTGACATAAGATCCTATGGCATATGTGGGGAAGGAGGCACGTCTCACGCTGCAGCGCATGGTGTGAGCTGCACCTCTGTCCCAGCGCTATGGTCCTTCCTCCTCCCGCGCTTGCAGGGCTTGGTCAGGGCTGGCCGGCCACACTGACAAGACTTTCAAGAAGTCTTGGAGGGAGGTGCCAATTGCAACACACAGAATGTAAACCCCACAAAACTGGCTTTGAAATATTAAGGGTCTTGCTTCACCTTCTGCCACATGTGCCTGCTGTTTCGTTTGGGTTTGTGTAGGTCCCTCCCAAAACAACTCTCCTGCTGTCTGTTGTCCTCCAGTCACACTCTTTAATTAAGATGCTGAGCTGGTCCTTGGGAGACACGGGTTTGTTTCCGTGTAAGCACACTCATCTTTCACAACCTTGAAGCAATCCCTCCCTCCCCAGTTCAGCATGGCCGTGTGAGCACCTGCTTTGTGGTTGTGCTGAATAAGGGTGGATTTGGATTTGGGCTTGGATCCATGTGTATGCTCATGGGAGGTGCTGTGTCCAGGCTTGTAGATTTGGATTTGTTGACTGGGAAAAGCAGGCCTGTGGGGACAGTGCTGATGTGTGAGCTTTGTGTTTAGTGTGAAGTCAAATGCGCGCTTAAGTGTCACCTTGAGCTAGAGCCGTAGTTTTGCTGTAGCTGAGTTTTCCTGTTTGCAAAATAGGTTTAATAACACTTTCCCTCTTTAGAGATTTTCTGGCTACTTAATTAGCACCTGCAGGATGCTCAAATAGTAAGTGGTTAACATAAAATATCTACATAATTTAACTGTAGGACATTAAAACACCAATGCTTATACACATTTAGCAGGGACCTGGCTAGAACACATATTTAGGCAACTGAAGGCACTTGTGTGATTGTCAACCACCTTTTATAAAATGAAGCTATAATTTTGCATTAAAATTGTTGACAGTAGTCACCTCATTAAGGCAATCTGATGTGAAGGGTAAATCAGTGAAATTCTGATTAGTCCTTTATCTTTATACTGGTATGATTAATAAGTATGTAAAAGTTACTGTTGCTTAGTTATGGCTTGCTTCAGTTTTAAATCACTTACAATATTATCTGTCCCAGCTGTGGTGGGTATCAAGGCTAGCTTATGGTAATACCTTTCCCTAAATCCATTGCAGAATAGGGAAGAAGCTCTCATTCCACCTATGAGAAATATTAAAGGCTGTATTACTAAGTCTGGCAGCTGTGATGGTGATAAACAAATTAGATCTGTCATTAATGCCAGGGTCTTCGGGTGTAATATGTCATAAAACTGGTATATCTCTGTTACTAACTGGCCTATAAAGATAAATAAATGCAGGGTTTTTAATCCTTGTGTTACAAATCTAAGAGCAAAGCTGCTTTGTGATAAGGTTTGTGGAAGATGAACGTGAGGTTTGCATTACATGGTGTGTTTTTGCAGTAAACAGTGCAGAAATGAGAAAGAACCTTAGGCCAGGAGAAGATCCCACTGACATCCCCAGTTTTGTAGTGAGCCCTTATCAGGGCTTTATTTAAGAACGGTATTTATGCAGGTGTTAAAGTCAGTCCCTCTTTAAGACAGTGCTTGAATATGTTGTTAAAAATCATAGCATGGTGCACTTAAGCTGAGTGTATGCCTAAGTGCAGTGAGGATCGGATGCTATTAGTTACACACATAAATACATCCTTAATGCCACACTTCGGAACAGTGACTTATTAAAAATCAGTTGATTTTGAGGGAAGGCTTGTTAGGGTGGCTTCGGGTTTTTCGGTTTTGAAGCCTTCAGGCAATTGGGTCTGGTGGCGAGACAGCTCCTGGAGCAATAGGACCAAGATGTGTTCTGAACACTGCCTCCTGATGCAGCTCAGTGTCTGCACATGGGATGCAGGACACACCTGGATGTGCTGGAAAAGCCCCAGTAGGCAGCTGGGCTGGGTGACCACAGGTAAAGGCAGTGGGACTGAAATGGAGTGCTCTGATCATCTTTGTGGCCCTCCCCTGGACTTGCTGGAGCAGGTCCAATACAAAAGGGACGTGGAGCTGTTGGAGCGAGTCCAGAGGAGGCCATGGAGCTGCTGCGAGGGCTGGAGCAGCTCTGCTCTGGAGCCAGGCTGAGAGAGCTGGGCTGGGGCAGCTGGAGAAGAGAAGGCTCCTGAAGGGGAGACCTTAGAACAGCTTCCAGTGCCTAAAAGGGCTCCAGGAAACCTGGAGAGGGGCTTTGGATAAGGGACTGTAGGGACAGGACAAGGGGAATGGCTTTAACCTGCCAGAGGGGAGACTGAGATGAGCTCTGAGGCAGAAGCTCTTCCCTGTGAGGGTGCTGAGGTGCTGGCACAGGGTGCCCAGAGAAGCTGTGGCTGCCCCATCCCTGGCAGTGTTCAAGGCCAGGTTGCACACAGGGGCTTGGAGCAACCTGCTCTAGTGGATAATGTTGGATTCAAACACGGATTCTGATCTGAGTGCAACGTACAGTGTCAACACAAACTCTGACAAGCTGAATTCTCTACTGTATAGGATTGAATTTTATTTCTCCCTAGCAGG